>NW_026088108.1:0-160899 GCF_022539395.1 Myiozetetes cayanensis
GAGCCAGGAAAATGTTAGCACTTGTTCTTGATTTTGGACTAGGTGTGATCAACTGGTATTTAGAGACCTCTTCAGTACTTGAGGATATAAGCTGATTTTTCGTTGATTTTAATTATATATTGGTTCCTTTTAGTAGGCATACATTTTCTAAGGATTAATCCTCCTCGGTCTTGTGATGCTACAAACAACAAACTCGTTTATTCTCAAGACTAAGGTTATTTAGCAAATTTTTTTCTCATTTACCTTAATGCACATTTAGAAAAGGCACTCGAAGAACTACTTTGAATCCCTGCATTTGTGTTCATGGTACGAAAGTTTAAACGTCTGAAAGGTGCCTCAAATTGTTCCTCGCTGTAAAAGAATTGCATGTAGTTATTTTTTGGGGCAAGAATAAAAAAACTCCTGTAGGTGCACAAAAAATGTAATTCAAAACAGACAAGTTATTATTTTCTCCAACTATAGCCCGCTGAGGAAAGCCTATTGATTAACGAAACAACCAAAAATTCCTAGAGTGAGATTTCAAAAATCAATTATCAAAGTACACCTGGCTAATGAAGTACTAGAATAACAACAACAGAAAATGGCAGTTAATCCAATCAAATGTAGCCTCCAGCTTCTCACATGCTTGTCTTCCTCCTAAAAACTTAACACGATTAGTGCTCCTTCATTGCCATTTGTACTTATGAAAACTACCTTTTGGCAGCATAAATCTGTCCCTTTAATTTTATTTTTAAAAATTATTTAAGAGGAAAGGAGAATATGGATATGGTAAAGAGTAATACAATCAGCTAGAAAGTGTTTCCAATAAAAAGTTCTTTCTGCTCAGCATCAACACAAAAATTTAATAAAGAATAGGACCATTCCGCAGAGGCAAATACTAAAATTTTACTCTGATATGATACTGTCGTTCTCCTTCTCGCGGTTTATAAGCCATACTTTTCTTCAAACAGGAATACACAAAGTGATCCCATTTTTTTTTAAATCCTGGGAATTCAAATGCAAAGCGCTGAGAAGGAGGTGATTATTCCTGCTGAAATGTGTTTGTGGAATATTGCCTTTCCGGATGTATATAAGACAATACAAATAAGGGGAGAGAGTCTGGGGTGAGACGATAGCGACTGTTATAAGTTACTTTTTCTCTGGAATTTTGAAGATGGCAAAAATACCTGCAGGACAAAGAAATATAGCAAGAGATTTTTATTGCAGTGCTGGGTACCCATTTCCAGCACTGGGTGCACCCTTGAATCATGCAAAGAGCACACTGCTGTTTGAAAACCGTGCTTTTTGTACCCTTTGATATCAGTTGTTGAATATTCATTTTACTGCCTACTTGTTGCCTTAAAAGGTAATTTCTCTGCTTTGGAAGTGGGTGTTATCTTTTGGCTGGTTGTAACATACCTCCCCTGGGCTCGTACAGGGGGGTCTTGCATCATCCCCACATTGCAAGACATGGAGGGTCTCTCTGTGTATCCACATGGCAGAGAGGAATACATTTTTATTCATAATTTGTTCCCTGTTCCCGGTCGTGAAAGATTCCCTGGTGAGAGGTCCAGATAGGACCCTTCACCTTACAGTCTCCACGGTACGTCTATAAGTTAGTAAATATACAGAAATAGTTCTTTTGTTAGTACCCTCTGTTCATTTTAATTTGCTTGGAATAAAATCAGTTCCTCAATTTTTCACAGCGACAGGGAGAACACACAGGTGCTCTCATCGCGTCCTTCACTAGCTTCTCTGGGAAGACTTTGCTCTCAGTGAGGCACTTGTCATCCTGATCAGGTTTTTAATTTTTGTTGGATACAGCACAGATGTGGAGGCAGGTGTGTGTATGCGGGGGTGTGCCCAATGAAACGGTCTCTCTAGTAGGACTGAATTCTTGCTTTACAGCGGGTCACGCAGAGAGGATCGCTGCCTTGATGTGTTCTGCGCTAGGTTGGGCAAAGAAGTGCGGTGCAGTGTGGCCTCTCCTCGCACCCTAGCCCCTCTGATCGACCGCGCTCGCCAGGGTCGTGCCAAACACCGGTAGATGTCGCTATCTCTCTGTCGGACGCGGCCTCCGCGGGCGATGTCTGGGACACCCCGACTTGGTTCGGGTCGCCTGGACTGCATCCCCCTCCTGATCTCGCCAGCGTGCAAGGAACCCGCAACAGAGAGGAGGGTAGGAAACACCCTCTCGAGGAGTCATGGAGCTGAGGGACACGCACGCCCTGACAACCTTTTCCACTTGGTTCAGAAGTGGTCTCTGGCAATCGAAGCTAATGTAAAGGAAAAAATTATCCAAACTGAAACAAAATCAGGTTTAGTCCTCTCTGTGAGTCGATTATGGAAAACAGAAAAATAACTCTTTGTTTCAAATCTTAATTTATTTATTGCTTACTTTATGCCAAGTTATAAACTGATTACAAAAATAGAACAGAAAAGACATCAGAACAATTTAGCTAATTTTGTTAGTAATAAAAAACAAACATCGTGTATGGGAACCCAACTGCATTGGCTATTTATCCTAGATTGGTGTTTAAGTTAATTTTTTGAATGTTCACTAAAATGTATCTTAATAGAGTTTACTGTACATCACCCCTTCACTCTCCTCCCCAGTAATCTAACAATTTTGCAATTATTTTAAATATGCATGAAAATAATGAATATTAAAATTATCGCCCCCTTTTCCCCTGCCACTCCTCTTATTCTAGCTTTCTACCTCTAATCAGGGGAGACATTATTAATCTATGAGAGATTAGTATAGCTTTGTTTTGTTTTGTTTTGTTTTTAAAGTATGGGTATTATGAGGTGCATTCGCAATGGACATATAAGGAGGTCCAAAAAAAAATTCTCATTTTAAATGTTGGTTATTCTACCTAGAATTACATGGTTGTAATTTCTCAAATTTTAGTTCAAAGGTTTAAATCTTGAAAAAAAAAAAAGACTTTATCTATGTTTTCCTTCTTCTAAACCAATCTGTAAATAATGCCAAAACATGCGTGTTCACGCATAGAGCATATCGGCGCAGATCTGATTATGATTAACAGATAGAGGTGGTTGAAGAGAAGGAAAATCTAAGTGTAAAATTTTGAATATTTAGATGATTCTAGCCATTAAAAGCGTTGCAAAAAAGACGAGGGAGGGGATCTATTTCATCGAAGCCCATCATGTCAAACCGACGCTCTCTTTCATCTGTAACTATCAGCTGTAACAATTACCCCAAATTTGAATATTATTAATGCTACCTTTTTTTCCGTCTGAAATCCAAGAAATCTTCAGTGGCATTTTGAAAGAATATGTGAGTTTTACGCGCCTTTATTTTTAGCTTCAAAAAACTGAGTATCAGATAGCGAGTTGAGGGAGTATTTATTGTTCATATTCTACTTGTGAAATTAGCGTTAAAGTGGCGACTGAGGCAAGACAGTTGTCCCCACGATGCCAGTGGCACATGAAGAGGAGGGGAAGAGGGGGAGGGAGGGGCGGACGGGCTGGAGAAGTGGCCCGCGCAGAGTGCTGTCACTGCAGGAGCTGTTGCGGTTGACGGCTGAGTGGTTTATTTAAATGTCGCCCGCTGCCTCTGTGATTCGAGGGGACACAACCTCCTTATCGTAATGGGACGGGGGCAGGTGTGTGGTTGCGACGACGGGGATAGAGACGGAGGGGAGCTGGGGGGATGGGAGTTCAAGCACTGCTCCTGTGGCAGCCCAACTAGGACAGAGCACCGCCAGCGGCGCCTTCTGTCCCGTCCCATTCCACCGGGTGCGGTGCCATCAGGGGTAACAGCGGTGAGCAGCGAGGCAGCGGTGGGGGTAAGCAGCAGCAGCACGAGGAGTGACGGGGCGTGGAGTCATTGCCCTGCGCCACAGAAGGAGCCGGGGACAGGGAGGTGGTCACGACCGCGCTGCCGCGGGAGACAGACACACCACGGCACATTTGTGCTGCGGGCAGAGGGGATGTAACATAATATACCCCTGCTCACCAACACCTACACACACTCCCCACTCTCCCTCTGTGCCATCTGCTACCTGTGCACACACCCAAATTTGGGCTAGACATTCACTTCTGTGGGTGTGTCTGCATATGTTACTACAGATTTATGGAGGAGTTAGATTCATGTGTGCTAATTAAAAGCAGTGAAAATAATAAGTTTTCTTTCACCAACTAAGAGTCCCCAACATCACTTGTAAATGGGGACCTGCACACATCTGTGTAGTCCTATCGTCATTCATAAAAATGTGTAAAAAAAGTACTTTCGTATATAAATTATTCTATATGGTAAGGTAAGAACTAACCTAATGGATTATAGTATCTGTTTCTGTGATTTTTCTAATGTTTTACGGGTAGCCATCTGGTCACTTTTTCTTGGGTGACATATATGAGCATTTCAGTGTAGGTCTTGAACAACTGGAGCTAGAGGTAGTACTGGAAATACAATAAGAAATCCAAAGAAAGAATACGTGTTGCGAAATAAGTACTAAGTAATACTAACCGAGTATGACATTGTGATCTTTATTTTTAAAAAAATTATATGCATGGCAGTCTTGGAGGGGAGGGAATTTTCACCATATATGTTTATGCAGGTAAGTAATCCATGGTGTAACTAATTATCTACGCATGTACTTAGATATTTTTTTAAAGAAAAAATGTGTGTATGACTGGGCATTGTTCCTATGGAAAACATTATGATGGAAAACATGATCAGGTGACCTGCCTGGTAGATGAAGAGAAGGCTGTGGATGCAGTCTATCTGGACTTCAGCAAAGCCTTTGACACTGTCTCCCATAATATACTCCTGGAAAAGCTGGCAACCCATGGCTTGGACAGGTGCACTCTCTGCTGGGTTAAGAACTGACCAGAGGGTTGGGCCCAGAGAGTGGTGGTGAATGGTGCTGCATCCAGTTGGCGACCAGTCATTAGTGGTGCCCCCAAGGGATCAGTGTTGGACCCAGTTCTATTTAATATCTTTATTGATGATCTGGATGAGGGGATTGAGTGTACCATTAGCAAATTTGCAGATGACACCAAGCTGGGTGGGACTGTTGATCTACTGGAAGGCAGGAGGGCTCTTCAGAGGGACCTGGACAAACTGGAGAGATAGGTTGATTCCAATGGGATGAGGTTCAACAAGACCAAGTGCTGGATCCTGCACTTTGGTCACAACAACCCCATGCAGCGCTACAGGCTGGGGACAGAGTGGATGGAGAGTAGCCAGGCGGAAAGGGATCTGGGGGTGCTGATTGACAGGAGGCTGAACATGAGTCAGCAGCGTGCCCAGGTGGCCAAGAAGGCCAATGGCATCCTGGCCTGCATCAAGAACAGTGTGGCCAGTAGAACCAGGCAAGTGATTCTTCCCCTATACTCAGCTCTGGCGAGGCCACACCTGGAGTGCTGCATCCAGTTCTGGGTCCCTCAGTTCAGGAAGGATATTGAGGTACTGGAACAGGTCCAGAGAAGAGCAACAAGGCTGGTGAAGGGACTTGAATACAGGTCCTATGAGGAGAGGCTGAGGGAGCTGGACTTGTTTAGCCTGGAGAAGAGGAGGCTCAGGGGAGACCTCATCACTCTCTACAACTACCTGAAAGGAGGTTGTAACCAGGTGAGTGTTGGTCTCTTCTCCCAGGTAACCAGCAGTAGCACAAGAGGGCATGGTCTCAAGCTCTCCCAGGGGAGGTTTAGGTTGGATATTAGGAAGAATTTTTTTACAGAGAGAGTAATCAGGCATTGGAATGGGCTGCCCAGGGAGGTGGTGAATTTGCTGTCCCTGGAGGTTTTTAAGATGAGATTGGATGTGGCACTTAGTGGTCTAGTAACCATGGCGGTGTTGGATCAAGGATTGGACTTGATGATCTCAGAGGTCTTTTCCAACCCGATTGATTCTATGATTTCTGGAATATAAAAAATAGAGTATTCATCTGGTTTAGTCATGTTTAAACTACTATTTTTTAAAATAAGAATTTCCCCATTAAGGTAAATAGAAATTAGTTAATATTGGTTTTAAATGTAATTCAAGGCCTGTGGATTTTCAGATAAAGAAAATGTAATGATAGAGGCAATATTTTAAAATAACCTTTAAAATGCATTTTCAGTATAGACTTTAAAACTACACACTAACATGAATTGAAATGCATTTCATAAAGTAGCCGTTAAGACAGAACATAAAAAATGTCTTCCTTAGGAAAAGCACTCCATACCTGGGTCTACACATTTTAAGATAATATTCTGAAATAAAACATTCCTGAAATCCACAGAGATATGTGTGTTCTGCAATGAAATATTATAAATAATTTGAATTAGTTCCCATTAAATTAATTATCTGTATTGTCTTATACCTTAAAACAGTAATGTTTTTCCTAATTTAATTAGGCTCTCAAATTTCCAGGTTCAACCTCTTGGTATTATAGCTGAACATGACAATGATATATGTCTCTCCTCTTAAGATCTGATAAAGCATGTTGTGCACCTTTATTTGCTTTATTAACTTCGTGCATATTTTGTAACCTTATACAAAGAGAAGGAGGGAGGAAACTACATATAAAGGCACATACACAGTAGTCGTGCCAAAAGGGGAAGGGGAGGGGAGAAAAGAGGGGGCAAAGAAAGGAAGCAAAGATCAGAGAAAAACCGATAGCTTCTAACTTTCAGTTAATTTAAAATGGAAATATAACTTTACATATATTAAAAATATTACACCTTGAAAACAACAGGATGAAGAGGAGGGGAGGGGAGAGAAGAATGGCGGAGAACGGTGTATTGGTGAAATCCTGAGACATCTGGAACATCTTGCTCTGAACCAGGCTCTTGTATGTGCCGCATCCCCGCAGGTCCCGGTTTCCCGTACCTAACTGATATTTGTTACTTTGGGGTTTTTGTTGTTGCTGTTGTTGTTTATGGTGTTTGGTAGAGGAGAGAAGGAGAGAACGGCTTTTTTGTTTCATTAATTGCGATCTTCATTATAAGGGATGATCGCCCCAGGAATCTTCAGTCTCTTCTCCAAGCAGTAGGATTTGCATATTTATTTGATGCCCTAATTTTCTTGACGTATGTAAATGTAACCAGACGTACAGTAAACCTCAGACTGACGTCAGTGAATATTGGACCTTGCTGTTAAACCTTGAACGTGAAGTGAGGATGGGGAACGCAGTGGGGGCGCAGAGCTGGAGCCACTCGATGAGCCTCATCGGAACGCGTCAGGCTAGTCCAGAGCGGCAGTTGCAATGGGGAGGTGGAGGACCGCCGGTAGGCACCCTCCGCAGCAGCGTTGGCTGCTTGGCTCTGCTCGCCGCTTTGCCACACTGATGAGAGACCCTGCCCAATAGAATAAATATTAACAAAAACATTAACCTGGCTCCCCCGCCCTCTCTCCCTACACGGCAGCAAAATAAAGACCACCCTCACGGTGCCCTATCACTGTCCCCAGGAACACCACTGCTCCTCTTAATCAGATGATGAGCAGGCAATATAAAACACTGATCAAGACACAAAAAAATCCCCCCCCTCCCCCCCAGTATTGCATGACATACATAGTGCAGGTAAATAATAATTTTGAATTACTGTATTGATACAATGTTAGTAGTTTGGTGTACGGGATTTGCTGATATCAGTGCTGGTTTAAGGAAGAAGAGGCAGAAAATAAAAAAAAAGTCGCGAGGCTCTGGGCAAACCATTCACCCCTCCAACCGATCTGATCTGCAAGTCAAGACTACTTTCCTGTCTTTGTACTGATTTCTTTCATTTGGCAAGAGAAGCATTATTAAAGGGCTCTCGGATATCTGACTGTAGAAAGATGGCTTTGTTGTTACCAAGGTAGAAAAGGGTAGATATGAGCAATTTTCTAAAACTTTCCCTGTACCCTTTCTCCCTTTAGGTTTATAATGATGTGAGAACTTTTAGCGCTAGGGGAATTTTTACTGGTGAGGCTGTAGAATTAAATGCAACCAGTGTTTTGAAAATGAACGGTATTCTTTGATAGAATCTAAGCTTACTTGTGTTTGTTTGTCTGTCTGTTTTGTTATGTTCTAGAGCATCTCTTCAGAACTTGACACACTCTTAAAGCAAAACAGCTGCAAACCACTGGCTACACACATGCACACAGATGCTCGTACCCATACACACTCATGTACTGCTTCTCTATTCAAACATCTTGACTAAACTTAAATGGCCAAGCCAGGGAATGGAAACATGATTGAGAGATTGATCCAGACTTTTATAAATCCTCTCAGTATTTTTTTGTAGTCATGGTTTGCCCTGAATTTTGTTATTTTAGTCTGAGATTGCATTTTTATTCTTATAGAGTTCTGTTGGTCTGCCTTGTCCTAGGGGCTGTGTTGGCAGAAGAATCCATTGGTGCTGTGCATGGCTGGGCTGCGACAGGGGTTGTGAAGGGCCGTGGTCAGGATAGGGTGGTTGGACTGCTGTCCCTGGCAGTAGTTGGCAGGAAATCCGTGCCTCTGTGGACTGACTACCCTCTCTCTGGAGCCGCACTCTGGATGGGATTCCCACAGAACATATATATATATATATATATATATATATATGAAACATACACAGCACATGGCAAACACCATGTGCAGATGTCATGCAAAGTCACCCCAGACAGGTATAGGCTGTCTGGAAGACTCCCAAACCCCTGACCCTCCCCAAACCACCTCCGAGGCTCAGTCATCAGCACTACTGCCCTGTAACCACCTCCACCAGCCCATCTCCTGCCCACCACAGACGTCGAGCACAACCCCATTGCTGTGTCCTCCCAGGCACATACCTGTCCTGCCTCCCTCTCTTGTGGTGCATCCCCTCCCTTCCCCCACACCTTCCTTGATCAGACACCCTCCAAACTTCTCCCAACCCATCATGCAGCTCTTTGCCTAGCTCCTGCGCCCTAAAAAGACCTGGCGTTTTCATGGGTGAGATGTTGGTTCTATGCCACTGATTTTGAACCTGAAACATTGAATGAGAAGGAGAAAGCCTTCTTCCAGCAATCGCTGTGTTGACGAGAGGTCACACTACAAGTTTCATGATAACAAACTGGAAGGGATTCTTTTTGTTGTTGTTATTATTATTGTTGTTGACCGGTTGATCAATTTTGACAAGTTACACAAAATGGTAATACTTGCCAAAACCAGGACCCAGAAGAATCTCTTCTTCAGAAGTTAGCTGGAGGAAAACACCTTAGAAAAAGTCAACCATTTGGTAAATTATTTTTTGTTTGTTTGTTTCCAAAGAAATGTGTGTTTTCCTTCTCTAGGAAAATGTAACTATTGCTCTTCTTTAGACTAGACATTTCTAATTTGTTCCATCTGTTAAAATGGGACTATGAGAGGTTTTGGTGTAAATTCATTATCTCTGGTAATGCATAACCATATAGTAGAAACTGGAAAAAGACTGTGGCAATGGATAAACAAAAGGGTTTCAGTTCATAAGTAACAAAAGCGTTGGGAAAACTGGTTGAATTTCAAAGCACGTCCTCCTCAGCAGAGAGGGCTGGACTAGACCTTGGCCAATCCCCCCCCCCCCAAAAAAAAAACCCACAAACTTGCAGAGCCTCATACACAACACTTCACTTGTTACTCTGGGGCTTAGGAAGTAATATGGAAAAAAAAAAAAAAAAAAAACCACCCCAAACCCACACACCCACACCCTTTTGCTTCCCCCCATTTTTTTTTTTAATTTTTTTTTTTTTATGGAAGCTTTCTAATTATTTTAGAACCAATCATACAAGAATTACACTGTGACACTTTTAAATAGACATGACAAGGGGAAAGATCTGAATTTCTGGAGATATGAAAGAACCTTCTTTCTGTGCTTTAAAGGGGTTTTGACCATGGTGGGAATCTTTGTTTTCCACTGGAGATTCACCTAACCATTTAGATCTGGAGTCAAATCTTTATTTTATAAAGAACAAATGTAAGTATTGTGAGGGGGGTTTACAGAACCTGAATTCCTTATAAAAGGGAGAGATATCAACTTCATTGCACTTCCACATTTTCCGATTGAGAGAGTGGATATATGGGAACCTGAGCTCAGTTAGCAGCTCTATGACAGTTTCAGGGGTAGGGGTTGCCTCACCTGGCGTCAGACAAAACAAACTATCTTGGGTAGGGTTCCAGGAACTTCCACTGGCGACTACAAGGTAAATTTGACTAACAAGGCACGGTTTTATGAGTTAACATGATGGCTTATATAGGTTAGCTGATTTTGTATGTCTTATGCTAAACTTGTTGGTCTTGTGTGGGGTTAGGTGTGGGAACTATTAATTATCAAGCATATTTCTGGTAAAAACAGAGTTATAATGTTTAAGTATGCAGAGAGGAAGCTTTTTAGTAGTACCTGGGTACCTTTCTAAGGTATATAGACATAGGAACAATCGTTTGCTGGGTTTTAAATTAGAATAATGGAACTGACTTCTGTTGACTACATTTTTGAACTGTTTTCTAAAAAATAAAATTAAAAAAAAATTAAAAAGTTGAACTCATATTTTTGAGATTGTCAGTGTGGAGTTACTCACTGTAGTTAATAAATCCATCTGCCTCTGTGCTTTGTGGGTCACTTGATGGCAAGAAGCCATTCCTTGATTGTCCGAAATGCGGTTTGATCCCTTTGAGCTGGGGTGATTTAATAAATGTTTCATGAGGTTGTAATTATTCCCATCTTGGCCGGGGCGGCAGGGGCAGGTGCAATGTGTCTGGCATAGGCTCAGCCCGAATAAAACGAACACCTTTTTGAGGAGGGGGAGGGGGAGGAGGAGGGGGAGGGAGAGGAGAAGGGGGAGGCGACAAGATGCGGCTCTCTAGGTGCCACTGCCCCGAGGGTCTGGGAATGGCTACTGCGGCACGGCACAGTCCCTGCCGCCGCAGGATCTGAGACCCGGGACTACCCCGACCACCCCGTACCAGGGCGCAGGCTGCCTCCAGCCCTGGTGTGGGCCCTCCAGGCCGCCAGTAGGCAGAGAGCGTAATTGAAGCAAGAGATTTGTACAGTGGTGCTTTTAGTCCTCCCTCTCACCCACTCACCAAAACACCCACCCACCAATTAACATACCTCTTCAAGAACAATTCTAGCCCAGGATTCATGAATAGGGGGAAATAACTTACCATAAAATAGAGGAACACTGATAGTTTGTAATAAATAGTATACTTTTAAACTAAGGCTGATGTAATCGATATGATGCAATAACAGTGATTGGATTGTTGTATTTATTTACACACACAACTCTTGATATAGTAACAGTTTTGTAAATATAGCTCATGCCTTTCTAATGATCCTGATTTCAGGACATCGGTGATCTGAAAGACATGGAAATTCTATCGGGAAAATTCTGGCTTAATGTATTTTACATGTTTTGAACTTAAGGGTAGATGGAACCTCCATCCTTTATTAAGTAGTTGGCAGCTTACAGTATGCAAATATATATGCCTGTCAGCATCTCTATTCAGCAGTCCCAAGTATTCTTAAATTGTTTTTTTTTTCATCATAGGTGTCCACAAATAATTATGGAATTTGGGTTTTTTGTTAATAATTAGGTCCTGTAAATATTAATTTTTACATTTAACCCTGCAGATACTGGAGTACATTACTTGTATCTGTTTTATGTTATATTAGATCATCTGTAGGAAATGTGGTTAGTTTTTTCCCTGTTTAATCTAGAGTCAAGTGTTTTAGTAATTTATTGAATAATCTCCAAATGTTAATATACACAGTACCTCCTGAACACACATGCATTTATATATTTACATACATTTCATGAACAAGATCAGTGAAATCGTTTAAATTATTACCCTTTACCTTTTTTGTGGCTATTTTTCAGATTTAATCAATGCAGGAAGACCACAGGAAATGACAATCGGGACAAGAAATGTTTGAGGGTTTTTTTTTTAATAATAAAAGTAATCTCACAGAACATGTTCTCTAATAGTACATAGTGTATTCATCTGAAATTACTGAGTGTGGTTTTCTTTCTTCCCCAAATTTTGCATTCTCGATAGTCTGCCTTTTCTTATTCTGTACTATGGATATCCCTTTCCATATCTTATGTTCAACATAACAGAAATGTAATCTACAGCTACCTGTAAAATTCAATTGTGGTCACAAAAGAAATTATAAGACACTTTTATTAGAAGGCAAGCCAGTCAAGTGACTTACCTGGCTGAAAGGAAAGAGAAAGGACATTATGCAGGAAATACTTACCTGTATTATATTGGTGTGACATGCTTTAAATTTATGTGAGTTCTATTCTAATGTAGTATGAAAAGAGGATTCAAATAATGTTCATAGAATCATAGAATTAACTGGGTTGGAAGAGACCTCTGAGATCATCAAGTCCAACCCTTGATCCAACCCCACTGTGATTACTAGAAGGATGTTATATAGTTATGTACTACATAGCAGTTTAAATAGGTTCCTATGTGTATTCTATACAGAAGATAGGGATACCATCATTGGAACAAGTCTCTGTAATAATTACAGAATCATAACAATTCCTCTTAAAATAAATAGAGACTGTTTTTCCTTAAAATATACCCTGAGGATCTTTCTTTACATCACAGCCATCTGGACACCTATAAAAAGATTAGAAAACAATCACATACCAATTTAAAGGCCATTAATGGGAATTTATTAGGAAGGCAGGAGGAAAAAAATAAATGTTTGGATTCCGTATCTTCCAATATTCAGATCACCCTAAAGTGATTTTGGAAAAAATCAGCAATGGTTGTATAGATGTTTTTTAATATATATTCACAATGTGCAAATTTTTTTTTTTTGTGCAGTTTTACTGGGTGCCCCTCAATTTCAAGGCCCTTCTAGATGACAGAAAATTAGAAAATTTAATTGGCAATATGGGTAATGTACAGTTAGGTTATAATTTTCATGTTGACTCTTTTGACTTTCTGAGGCTTCAATGATTAATCAACAAAATGTGACAGGTGTATTGCAGTTACTTCTTAAGTCAGTGTGTGAGTAAGGTGGTCTTGAGAATGGAACTCGATGTTTTAAAGGCATATTTTGCATCTTTGAAACATAGTCATTTACAATAAAATGTCTTGTATTTAACTGCAAATACTGTAACATGGTAACATGCTTTAATGTACACATTAATGTGAACATGTATCTGTGTTAACATGTATTATATATAGAAATATCTATATAAGCATAGACATAGACACACATACACAAGGAATACATGAATTTTCATGCCTCTGACAATGCAATGCATGAATTCACAATCCTATTGTATGTAACTCATGCCTCTGACAATGCAATGCATGAATTCACAATCCTATTGTATGTAACACATGCCTAACCACTAATACTGTTGCCTCTAGATATTGCAAAAAAAAAATAAATCTTTCTAACTGGCAATTTGGAGAATTTTGCATATCAAAATGATCATGTGCCTTTAGATATATCAGATGTCTAATTGTCATCCTTGTTGTGCTTGAACATCCTGAGAAGTAATGAAGAAGCACAGTAACAAATAATAGTGTTATAAGAATTCTAACCATTTTATGCCAAACTGTATAATCTAAAAAGAGCACTGGCACAATTAGTTTATATGTCTCATGTATACTAAGCACTTGTGGCAAATTGTAGTGTTTCCTTATACCAGAGTATCTAACACACATTTAAAAAAAATAATAATTTCAGAGGCTGATAATCTGAAAGTATAAGTGAATAGCCTCATTAGTAATATCACTACTGAATTCAGGATTTGGTATATTAATAATATTTATGTGTTACTTCTTGGTGGCAGTATTAATTTTAGACCTTGTCTGATAAATTATATTGCTTTCCCTTTTTCATGTTTTTGTAATATTAATCTATGGTAAAAAATGGACTGGTTTATATAGATGTAATTTTACAATGTAACCACATATAATATATATATTTAAATGCAAATATCTATACACATGTACTTAGTCCTACACATGTATACATGGTTTCCCTGTGTACGTACAAGCACACATATGCTTTATTATGTGAGCAGGCTATACAGTCAGTATAGAACAAGAATTTTAGTTTAACTCCATGCATTTAAATATTTCCCCTTAAAAACAGTAACAATGCAAACAGCTTAATTTACAAAGAAATCTATTTAAATGTAGGGAGATGTATTCCCTATAATTGTACAGGAACATAAAGCATGATGTATTATGTTTTGTTTTACACCTTAAAAGAATAGTAGCAGTATGAATTTCAAGCAAGAATTTCCTTTCGAACTGTAGAGCAACTCATATTCTCTGTGCTGAATTCTTCAGTATGCATTTTATACTGATCACACTATGTATGAGCTGTTGAAATGCATTTATTAATTTCAACAGCAAATCTTGTAGGTCTCAGTCTGGACTTTCATTGTATCGTGTAGTTGAGAGACCTTTATTGTTTGCACTTTAGACTTAAAAAAATTCTATACAAATTATAATGTTAAATAATTCAAAGTATAATGTGGAGGAGAGGTGAATTGAGAGACTTAATTCCTAAAACTGTACATAATTCATTCTAACAGTTTAGAAAGACTTGCCTTCATCAATTTCTTGAGTAATATAAGCATAATTCCAAATAAACATATAGAGGAAAATGCATTGCACAGTCATCCCAGGGTAAATACCTGCAAATCACTATAGACACAAAACATAATCGAGCTGTGAAGCCATTAAAAACACATCACAGCAGTGAAAATTTTCAATGTAATTGCACATTGACTACTGCATAACACAGATCTGATCCCCAGTCTCAGAAAGCAAAGTCTTACTTGAAGATATAGCAAAGTGCACAAGCAGAGGTTGCCAAAAGAGAAAGACAGGTAAAGATGTTCCACAGATCTGAAGCACTTTTACGTATCCTTAGAGAAAGAATTCTTTCAGTCTTTGGAGATTAGAGTGATCTATGCTAGCAAGAAAGAAGGTAAAGGCAGCAGGTAGATTTTCCTGCAGTCGGGAGCAGCAGAGGGCTTAGTCCTGACCTGCCACTGCTGCCGCTGCTGCCACTGCGGGCTGACAGGTGCAGATTGTTGATCACTCATGCATCTGAATAACCATGTGTACCTGAATTTCTCATGACATCATCATTACCTTTGTCTCCTGCGGTCCTGGACCTCTGATCTTGCTGGGCTGGTCCACATTTTGGCACTAAAAGTCAATGATGCCTCCTTTCAGATCGGGGGCAGCAGAAAGCCAGAAAGACTTGCATTTAACTGCAAATCCTGTAACATGGCAACATACTTTAATGTACGCATTAATGTGAACATGTATCTGTGTTAACATGTATTATACTAGAGAAAGCAAGGATCTCCCTCTCCCCCCCAACACACATACATGCAAGATATTTGCAATTAAGCTGCCATCATTTGGTAAAAATCTCTATACCATGCATAATCTAAAAGAATCAGGAGCTGGATCCTCGAATCATCTTGTCCCTTTTTACTGAAATGGGTTTTTTTTTTTCTTCTTTACACTGCGCTGGAAATTGATGGTGGTTTTACATCTTTATAGAGTCTAAAGAGTCTTTTGTGACTCTGAAGTAATTTATAATGCAAATAGAAGTTTGTGAAGGGATGGATGCTTTTTCAGTCTTATCACAGCTTCATGCCCCTTAATAGCTGGGTTTTTCTGATATTAAAAGATGAGTTGTTGTCTATCCCTGCTGGAAATTACTGACTGAAAGGAAAAGTTCTGAATAAACTTTGGAGACAACAGATCTCTTCCGGATGTTATTAGCTGAGTACGCGTGCACACACAAACACAGGTCACAGTTGCATAAAAGGATGACTATTTTAAAGCAGCACTAGTACTCTTGGAGGAAACTGCACGTCTATAAAAAAACCCCCTGGATTCTAGCAAGGAAAGCTAGAGGGAAGTGAGTTGTTATCTTTGGTTATCTAGCTTTATGAGTGTTTTGGTCTTCATAAAGCTAGATAACCGAAAGTAAAAACTCCTTCAATATCATCGTACACCATGCAAAAATGAAAGACTACTGAAAGAGACAGTAAAAAACAAACAAACAAACAAAACAACCAAGAAAGGTCAGGAGTGCTTATTGAATCTAACATTTTTACAGCTAAAGGTGGGAGTGGAGGGAATTCAATGGCATACTTAGTACAAAATATGAAGTTGTCAGATGCTAAATGCTGCAACAAGGAAATGGTACTGATGGTAAACAGTGCATGTGCAACTATTGCTGTTAAATAAATAAATTAGGAGGAACCTAGACCAGTTAATGTTTAACTGGGCTGAGCTGTTTCACTTTACAAAATTATTCACTGCAATGAAATGGCTAAAAATAAAGCTGGTGGTTGATGTTGGTGGTGATGATACAGTGTGAACTGAACTGGAAAAAAAAACAATCGGCATTCATCTTAGACAAAGCATTGAGGGGTTTATTTCAAATAATATGAAAACAGGCTTTCAAAAAAGTTTAGGTTGGCATGTAGGCAAGCTTAAGAATTTATATCTACTGAGAACTCGGTGGAACTGCACAAGGATGAAAAAGTGATGGCTGATTTTTATTCTTCTGTTCAAAATGCAAACACGGATGTTTCTCTGCTCTGAGAAGGTTTCCGTGAGGAAGCTATTGAAGCAGAAAGACATGATGGAGATGAGATCGCTTCCTCCCTTGTCAAAGTGTTAAAAATGTTCTGTGTCTTACTCTGTGCCTAGCACTAGAAATGAAAGTGACATTTACTCAAAAAATCCATGTGTGTGCCTCCTCTCTTTTTGTTTAAGGATGATCAGATCTATCTAGGAAACAGCTCTGGTATCCCAAACTGAAATAATTAGGACGTATATAGACTTGACAGAAATGGAAAGGGGGTGGGGAAGGTGACTGTCTGTCTTGCCTAATTGATTCCCTTAAACAACTTGCAGGAGATGTGAACTGCTTGGCACTCCCATTCCCACGCTCAGGGCAAGTGGCAATTCCATGCCCCGGCAGCCTGTGACAGACAGCTCTGTTGGGGGCTGGAGAATGAAAAAAACCATCAACTGCACTTTACCATACTCGTCTCCATCACCTCCATAAACGGAGGTAATTTCCCACCCACAGCCATCTGCAGGCTCCCAAGTGAGAACACCAACTGCTCTGTGGCTGCACACTGTCTCTTTCTGTTAATTTTGGAACCTCGGTACAAGTTCCTTGGGAGTAAGTTTCACTTTTCTTCCATGGTGCAAGTATCACAGATGATTTAGGAGAGGTAAGGTAGAGGCAAGGTAACCTGGGAGGTGCAGCTATGGAGATTGTGCCTCTCTTCCCTGATGGAAAAAATAGCAGACATAATGTGTTGACCTTGCAAACATCTCATGGGTTTTAATAAACACTTGTTTGGATGTTATTCATATTTATAATTATTGCAGTTTAGGCACCATTTACAGTGAAATTGAGCAGGATTAATTTTTAAGGGCAACATTTTCCTTTGAACTCAACCTTAGCATCTTTCCAGAGGCAGACTAGTGTCTAATACTATCTTAGAAACTGAACATCTCTAAGGTAGATTAAAATAAGATCAGAGATAAGGAAACAATTCTCAACGTTATTCATAAATTAAAGGGTTAACCTTGTACAGGTTGTTTGTGGTTTTGGTGCTTAAAGGGTTTTTTGGGGGTTTTGTTTTTTCAATTTTTACTTTGTAATAGGATGACTCACATAAAATATTGTTCAGGGATTTATAATGGAAATACTTACCTTTACATCACATACTCTGAGAGGAAAGAAGCACCGAACCATCAAACAGGTCCTAGAAACATGACATGCATTGTTGATTTAAAATAAATAATTAGTCTCCAAAGTCATCTTATCTTCCGTGTAGTTCCAAATATATTCTATAGGATTTTCAAGGCTTACTTGGTGGTTTTTTTACTGAGATTCAGCTAGTATCCCAGCCAAACTGTATTTACATAAATTCCCACTTTATCTGCTGTACACTTGCCAAAGTTTTACTACTGTAGTGACTGATGAGAAGCCCCTTGTTTATTTACATTTGAAGTACTCTTTGTGCAACCAGTCTTTGGAGTGTCTGTATGACTTTCATTTACTTCTATTCAGGGGTGCTATTTACCTAGAGCGATTGTCTACTACAATTAATATTTACATTACAAAGTATGTGGTTTTCTTTCTGAAAGACCTTCAATTAAGGCAATAAGCTGTTTTCTGGGGAAACCTATTGTTTACTCAGGCATCTAATGGAGTCAATTTACTTAAGCTTTTGCTTGCATCTTGGTATTTTATGCAAATTTCTTCAGAAAAACCCCCAGGAAAAACATAAATATTATAATGGTGTTAGCCATTGTAATATTAAATTGATTTGTACTATACTGACATTACATGACTATAATAAAACACATTATTATTACTATTACTATTACTATTACTATTACTATTATTATTATTTATTATTATTATTATTATTCCTTCATTGTTTAGAAGAAAAATGCCCCTTCTCCTGCAAATCTGACTTGGAAAAAGAGAGCATGTTAAAATGTAGTAGCATGTCCTCCAAGTTTATGCTTGCCTCATGTAGTAAATGATGTTATGTAAAATATCTATCTGTAAATTGCTGTTTCCTTAAAATTTATAAAACCCCAATCAAACAATATACATCTTTAAATATAAAGAAGTTTAAATATCAGTTGAGCAGTCCTTTGAAGGCTAATTTTAGCACTGGGAAAAAAATCATCAAGTTTATTTAGAGTGCCACTCCATCATAAGACAGTTGAAGTTGCAGGTTGCGTGAGTATGCATGTTAACTAGTAGGAACCCAGGCTTATTCTCTGTGAAAAGGGAGCAGCAGATTGCTGTGCAAGGCCGATGTTAAAAAGGTAGCTGAATTTAACACCATCTGGAAGAAAAGATCCTTTCATAACTTTCTCACACCATCAGACAAAACTAGTGTCTCTTGTTCTGGGCCCTTGTCTATGTAGCCATACAATATTGAGTCATTATACTTTTGCCGAGAGAAAATTTGAGAACACAATATGAGTAACCAGTGAATGACCAAGTTTCATTGTGCCTACTTAAGTCAATTGAAATCTAGGTCTAGAGCTATGAATAGTAGTATTGTTTTCCTCACCAGGGTTGTACTAAATGTCAGCACAGTGTAAAGAAAAACTTGAAATCTGCAAATAACTTACCATATTTCAGTTATAATATTTTCCCACACTAGAACTAATATCATTGCTCAGGTCTACAATGCACAAAACAAAACAAAAAAAAAGAATCAGAGAAAAATGAGTTCATTTACAAGTTATTTTACTCAGATGAACTTTTTAATTTCTTATGGGAACTTGAATTCAACGTATAGAGATGGTTTGTCACTTCCTGAGAAGTTCAAGTTACAAACCTGTTTTTTATTTAATTTAGAAAATAAACTGTGTCAGCAAGCTTGTATCTTGCAATTATTCCAACTCTAGCTTGGGACTGATAAAACATACGTAAGTGTACTCCATATTACACAGGTTGCTTCTGCATTGAGTCCAGGGAAAGATTTATCCTTGAATAATTAGAAGAAATAAGGCTGAAGTTGATAAACAAAGTAATGGTGGGTAATATATTTCTGTAGGTGTTTGTGAAATATATTAATACATCTCAGTGTACATCCAGGTACCAGAAGAAATGTTTCCAGTTCTCTCAGTTTTTATTACCTTTTTTTCCCCCACTTGATAATAGTTCCTATTATAAGTGCTATTCAGTTCAGTCCTCTATTTAGGATTCATATATCAATTGGTACAATGCAGACTAAGAAAAAGAAACAGTTCAAATACATTGCAAGGAGCTAGTTACATATTTTATTAGAACGTGTGGTTTTAATCTAATTGACAGTAATTTTGTTAGTTTCATTAAATGTCATGCAGTTCTTAGCATAAAACTGCAAAGCAATGAGTAACTACACTTTTGATTAATACATCTGTGCCATCCACACTACCTAGTACATTTCTAAACAGTAACGATATCTGCAGCATTTGTCATTTGTAGTAATACTGACAGAGACCACTCAGAGTGGCTTGTGAAAAACTTGTATTTTCTTAATTTCTTATGTAACAAAATGTAAGATAGGAACAATAATAGGAATTAGGATAATCCAGACTTGAAGTATAAAGACCAAAATTACACTAGCACATTTAAATTCCATTCATGGCAGGTAGAAAGAAAATACAAAACTCTGTAAGCCATAGTGCTAGTGGGGCTGTTGCACTGACAGTAACAAAAGCTGAGTATTGTACAAAATATGGCAGTGAAGGAAACTATATTTACTAGTCCAGAATTTGATTGCATGAATAGATATATCCATGAGTGCATCTATGCCTTCCAAAAGTTGCCATTAATGCACATTAACATAGAAGAAATTCATTATTTGTTTCAATTGAAATGGAAATATTTATTTCAATATGTGAAATATTTAATTTTATAAAGAACTTGAGTGTGCTGCCTTTTAGGGCAGATTTGGCCTTTCCTGTGTGAATCAGAAGTTGTTTTCTTGTTTCTGTTGACTAGTTCCAGAAGGGAGGGTGAAATAGTAGTCCCACAGAGATACAATGAAAAAGTCCATTAAGATTTTTAAAATGCACAACACTTTCATAGATTGCACACTCTGTAATGAGCACATTAATTAGCTCTTACCTCCATTATTTTAATTTAGAGGAAAGAAAACTCCAGACTTCTGACAATTAAATTTCCCAACTAAATGGTAAATGCATGATATAAAAATTAATACATTTTTATGGACCTTTCTTGGAGGGAATGTGAAAGGAGAAGGAGAAAAGGAGCCCTTTGGATTTGTAGTTGTCTACTAACAATAACCTATTTTGCTATTCTTGAACCTGTTGAATGTCTTTAGCTATATACACATGTACATGTATATATAAACCTATAGATTCATAGTGTGTAGTGTAAAGCAGGTGTGAAGATTACCTGCAAGGACCATAGTCTAATCTGGATGAAACTGTGTTATTAGCTTTGTTGTTGTAAGAAGGACTGAGTCTCATAGCAGTGTTGTTGATTTATATACATAGATATAGTAGGAGAAAGTAAGGGGAGTGGGGTGTTCAGCCTGTCATTAAAGGTAATGCTATTCCTTCCCCCTCCCATTCGATATGATTAAGGTTAATCTATTAATGAGCC
The DNA here is from genome assembly GCF_022539395.1 of Myiozetetes cayanensis. Taxonomy (NCBI): domain Eukaryota; kingdom Metazoa; phylum Chordata; class Aves; order Passeriformes; family Tyrannidae; genus Myiozetetes; species Myiozetetes cayanensis. Next base: position 21,079 of record NW_026088108.1, read on the forward strand.
AAATCCTGCAGTCCTTGTTCTTAGAACTACCACTGAAAGAAAGATTGGATTCATGGTTGCCAATACCTATACATGTTGAAGACAGTGTGATCTGCTTTTGGATCAGATGGATAACAGGTCAATGAAATATCTATCATTAGTCTTCATAGATTTGGGTCTTGATTTTGAGTCATATTTGACAGTATTAATTGGGGAGATCTATTATTAAAGTGTAGCTTGCCAAGGAAGGATCTCTGGCTGTCTACAGTGAACAAACACATGGGTCAGGGGAGAAGAAAGATTCTTTGGGACCCCAATGAAGGAAAGGCTCTGTGCTTTGGCCCTGTAGAGTCCATGCATGAGTATTCCCTTCTAGAAAATGAAGAAGCCGCAGGCAGCCCTGACAAGGGAACTGCACCTGCTACCCTCCTACCCCCAGTGAGGGGCCTGGCCACCCTTGGCAAACTTGAGATTTACCCAGGCTGCTGGCCTCCAAGAGAAGGGACAGTGCACCCTTTAACAGCTTTTTCAACTCAATTCAGATGAATTAAACTGAAGAGGAGCAGAAACCTTGGTGTTGGAATCTGCTTGCTTGGTCTCCTCAGCCTGCAGCAAAGGACATGCAGGAGGCACCTCTGCAAGACCTAACCCCTGTGACCTCCCACCACCGAGGGTCGCTGCTATGCTGAGATGGCAGTGGAGCCATTCCTTACCAGTGGAGCTTTGATTGCCTCCTGCAACTGGGGCACTGATTAGCATTTCCTGGGAGACCAGTGGCAGCAGCAGGGCTGCTGGGCCAGGTTAGTCGTGCCAAGGATCACCCTCCCTCACACCCCCTTGGTTGCCTACCTTTTTTTCCCCCATTATATATAGTTACATATATATATAGTTTTCTCCCACTATTATATACAGTTACATGCATATGTATTTAGCTTAAATACTTATATAGAGTTATATACACTTACAATTAATAATTTAGGTTCTTCTATCTTCTACGCTGGACTTCCAGAGGGCAGATTTTCACCTGTTCAGAAGACTGGTCGAGAGCATACCCTGGGAAAAAAACCTTGAAAACAAGGGGGTACAGGAGGGATGGATGTGCTTCGAGAAGGAAGTCTTGAGTGCACAGGAACAGGCTGTACCAGTGTGTCAAAAGGCAAGCTGGTGAGGTAGACGACCAGCTTGGTTGAACAGGAAGATTCTGAAGGAAATCAGGGATAAAAAGAGAGCTTACAGACTATGGAAAATAGGGCTGGCTACTCAGGATGAGTTTAGGAGTATAACTAGGTCATGCAGAAAGAAAATTAGAGAGACAAAAGTGCAATTTGAAGTCAATTTGGCTACTTCTGTTAAGGATAACAAAAAGCACTTCTATAAATACATTAATAACAAAAGGAGGGGCAAGGAAAACCTCCGTTCCTTGTGGGACTTGGGGGGAAACATAGTTAACAGGGATGAGGAGAAGGCTGAGGTACTTAACACCTACTTTGCCTCAGGATTCACCAGTAGGACAGGTGGCCCTCTGGACAACTGTCCTCTGGAGTTTGTAGACAGGGACAGGAAGCCAAACAGTCCCCCTGTATTCCAGGAGGAAAGAGTCAGTGACTTAACCACCTGGATCCACACAAGTCCATGGGACCAGATGAGATCCATCCTAGGGTGATGAGGGAACTGGCAGAAGAGCTTGCCAAACCACTCTCCATCATTTACCAACAGGTCTGGCTCTCTGGGGAGGTCCCAGACGATTGGAAGTTGGTCAATGTCACGCCAAACTACAAAAAGGACTGCAAGAAGGACCCGGGAAACTCCAGGCCTGTCAGCCTGACCTCAGTGCCTTGCAAGGTTATGGAGCAGATCATCCTGAGTGCAATCGCATGGCACCTATAGGATGGACAAGGGATCAGAGCCAGCCAGCATGGGTTTAGGAGGGTCAGGTCCTGTTTGACCAACCTGATCTCCTTTTATGATCAGGTGACCCTCCTGGTGGATAAGGGGAAGACTGTGGATGTAGTCTATCTGGACTTCAGCAAAGCCTTTGACACTGTCTCCCATAATATACTCCTGAAAAAGTTGGCAGCCCACAGCCCTTGCTAAGTTTTTCCTTTCATAGGTAAACAGCAGTGGTTCCAACAGATCTCTGAGTTGCTCTTTCCTAGGGATCTGCCATAGGCTAAGAATGAGGGCTAATTTTTCAATGCTAGATTGTTTTGCTTTAATTATCTCTGAACCAAACTTGATACATTGGAAATGCTACTGGTTATTCTCTGCATCAGTAGTAGATTTCCAGTATAAGAAGTAACATTTTGAAAATTATGTTTTGCTTGTAATGTTATTCAGTTTTATATCTATAACCTCTTGCCTTTGATTTTTCTTTTAATCTGGGCTACACCTAAATAGAGGTATTTGTAAAATAATTTATAGTATAATGGCAAACACACATGTAATGTAGACATAATCACAGCATGCATAGAGTTCAGGGCAAGATTAAGCTTGTTCCTCCAAGGTTTCTTGCCTGTTGTGAGAACAGTTTTCAGTTCCTTGATTTCTTAAAAAAAGCTGATGTAACATTCCTAACACTGGAATGTAATGATGAACTGCTATTTATTCACTTATCCTAAATACTGATTATTTAAATATTTATGCTGAAGTGTAATGTGATAAGAACACAGGTTGTCTTCATTTGCTTAATGTTTTGTAGACTATTATGGCTTTGATGATGCTGAAAACCATGTGAGTGAGGTCACAGCAGTGAGCAGGATCACCAGCCTTCTCTGATACAGAAACTAAGGAAACTGCAAATATAAAAGATATAGGTAAGAAACTGCCTTTTGTTTACCCTTTCCACTTCCAGTTTGTGTATCAGTATGGAGAAAATAGAAACTAGATCAAAATGAACTTTATAAATGAATGACTATGAGAAATGATCAACATTTGGTCTTGTTTAAAGTCTAAGAAGACGTGTTTGGGAAAAATAAATATCCCATGCTTTGTGTCAAAGCTTGGTCAGTGTATCTTTGGACTTGAATAGTACCAGCATTTGACCCTTTGTAAAGAACCTGTATGGTCTGATCAGGATAATTTTAATTCCAAAATAAACTCTGTGCAAAGTGGCATACAGTTGTTTTTTAAAATAAGAATTTTTAAGATACATCTTTTCAAATAAGTTACATTTATTCTGTTATTAATGTCAGTTCTCTGAAAGGGATATGAACATAAAAAATACTTTGCTGTCATGTAGAATATTATCTTAAGGAAAGAAGAGTTTGGGGTGTTATAAAGTAATATCATTATCATGATAATATCATTAATAGTTTAATGTAATTGGAATCTAATGCAATAACCTTGTATGAGAAAGCTGAAGTCAGTAACAGAAAACCTGTACAATAAGGATAGAATGTACATGTGTGGGTTTTTTTCTCACCTAAATCAGCAGCAGTTGTGGTACATCCAAAAATGTAAAATTAACACTTTTTTGTATAAATATAAATTATTACCTTTAGATGTTTTCTGTCACAGAAATCAATTTCTATTGAAGTACTGTAAAATTCTATGCAGGTACATAGAAAAGTATAATCTTGTGGTGCTACCAACTGAAATGGAAGTGGAACTAATTCTTCACTCCTTTTTTTGTATTAAATATTTGCTTCAAAAAAGACCATTATAACCTCATTTTCTATGACTGTAATTGATGTAAGCCTACATTTTATAGGTTCTTGTTTAGTCAAGTACTGAGGATTTTATGAGGTACCGATATTTTGCCAGTAGTCATAAAAATATTGTTGGAAATATATGAATAATAATTTATATCTTCCTCTAAATCCACATAATTCTCAAATGGCATAAATCAGTTTCATATGACAGCTATGTAGATTATCTTTTTACTTTAGAAACATACATGAACAGAATTGGCATATGACCTCAAACTTGTTTGTGTGTATATGTATACATATGTAAGTTTAAATGCTAAAAAATCTATGATCTATATGTACACGTGCACTTTCATGAAATGTTCACTACAGCAACCATAAGCTTTACCCCATTTACCTCAAAAAGAAGTCATGTGCTAAGGGAAGATTCATAGTACAATTGAGTTAAGAGTGAGTAACCTCTGTCACTGGTGTGTTTACACTGACAAGTCAGAAACCTTCCATGTCTTGCCTGCATTGCTGTTTACCATTGATTACTGATGCAATAATCTAAAAGAGACACTCAAGGGTTTTATTGTAAATTATACTTAAATTCACTTACATTCTACTAGGAATAATATTTTATTTTCTATAGAATATTCTAATCCTGTAGTTAAAAGTAGTATTTTTTATAAAATGAAGCAAAAAAGAAAACACAGTATTTATGTTTTCATAATTTAAAAATTATTAATCAAACACATTAGATATTATAACATAAATATTTAAAAATGAATTATTATAATTGTAGTTGAAATACAACTCAAATTCTTAAGACCATTACATCTAAATAATATATTACAAATTACTTAATTATTTATAAACACTAATTAAAAATAACTGTAGGGCAAAGAAAAAATTTATTTTCAAATAGTCCTTCTTTTTTTGTACCAGGTACAAAAATGTTTCAGATGTGTAAAAAAATCCCCAAATAATCCCCCTGAAAACCACCCCCATCCTCAAAAAAAAAAGATCCAAATGTCCAAGTTTACTTCATTAAATGCAATATTTTTGTTTAGAGTAATAAAATTTTTATGGTGATGCTTATTGTGACCATGCTATCAATTCAAATATAAGCTGATTGATATATATAATTTCTATTAGCAGGAATAAAAGAGTGGAACAATTAATGTGGGTGGGTGTCGGGAGTGGACCAGCAGAGGCCTACAGAGAATGGAGACAGATGCAGAAAGGCTACGAAGAAACCTTGGAGGAAGAAATCTATCTAGAAGTGCTTTGACAACTGCAACTGCAGGAAGTGCCTGAGATCCAGCGATAAGACGCCGCTTCCACAGACCCCTGCAGAACTCCCCTATCTGTGCCCCTCACCATTCCTTCCCTTCCTTCCCTAACTCCTAAATCTCCCTATATGGCTGGACATATCCCTGCGGTCAATCCCTCCATTTTCCCTTATCTCTGACCCTTAGGATTCGGTGCCCCTGGCAAGAATCCCACCCTAGTTCGAGACCCTTCTATGTACCCCTCTATATAAACTGACACCTTGTTTTAATAAACGCCATTTTGTGAGTCACCTATCTGGGGGCTCATCTCCTATACAAAATGTGCCCGAGGGTCTTTCGCGGGGACAAACCCCACCCGCGATAGGTGGGAGGTGAGTGTATATAAAAATAACAATAGCATTTTTAAACTTGCCCTGAGAAATAGTGAGGACTTGGCAAGATTTTGGTGGCTATAGATTAGCAGTGAGAGTCAGAGATACATAAAATATGGAAAAATTAAAATCATGGGCTATGTGTATTTTAAATCTAGCATTTAGTGCTAAATGTGAAAAGTCTCAGTGAACTCACTGTTGTTATTAGTAGTATTAGACTGCATTCAGGGATGCCATTTAACTATATTTCATAGAAGCAGAGGTGGGATGACCTTGGCTGGATGCCAGGTGCTCACCCAGCTGCTCTATCACTCCCTTTCCCAGGCAGACAGGGGAGAGCGTAAGGTGGAAAACAACTCATGGTTTGGGATAAGGCAGTTTATTTAAAGCAAAAACAAAGTGGAAACTTGCACGTACAAAAACAAAGCGAAGTGAAAGATAACATGGTTTATTCTCTACTTCCCATCAGCAGCAATTGGTTGACCACTTCTGAGAAGCAGGGCTTCAGCACACATAACGGTTTCTCAGCAGACAACCATTGGAGACAATGAATGCCCACCTTCATGCTTTTATATCTGACCTGATGTCGTAGGGTATGGAATATTAGCAAGTTTGCAGACAACACCATGTTGGGAGGGAGTGTAGATCTGCTGGAAGGCAGAGGGACCTGGATATGCTGGATAGTTAGGTTGATTCCAAGGGGATGAAGTTCAAAAAGGCCAAGTGCCGGGTCCTGCACTTTGACCACAACAACCCCCCGCAGCGCTACAGGCTGGGCACAGAGTGGCTGGAGAGCAGCCAGGTAGAAAGGGATATGGAGGTGCTGATTGACAGGAGGCTGAACATGAGCCAGCAGTGTGCCCAGGTGGCCAAGAAGGCCAATTGCATCCTGGTCTGTGTCATGAACAGTGTGTCCAGCAGGACGAGGGAAGTGATCCTTCCCCTGTACTCAGCACTGGTGAGGCCACCCCTTGAGTATTGTGTTCAGTTCTGGGCCTCTCAGTTCAGAAAAGACATTGAGGTGCTGGAGTGAGTCCAGAGAAGAGCAATCAGGTTGGTGAAGGGACTTGAGCACAAGTCCTATGAGGAGAGGCTGAGGGAGCTGGGGTGACCTCATCACTCTCTACAACTACCTGAAAGGAGGTTGTAACCAGGTAGGGGTTGGTCTCTTCTCCCAGGCAATCAGCAGTAGGACAAGAGGGCACGGGCTTATGTTCTGTCAGGGGAGGTTTAGGTTGGATATTAGAAAGAAGTTCTTTACAGAGAGAGTGATCAGGCATTGGAATGGCCTGCCCAGAGAGGTGGTGGATTCACCATCCCTGGAGGTTTTTAAGATGAGGCTGGATGTGTCACTGAGTGCCATGATCTAGTAATCACAGTGGGGTTGGATCAAGGGTTGGACTTGATGATCTCAGAGGTGTCTTCCAACCCAGTTAATTCTATGATTCTATGATTTCTTTGGTCAGTTTGGGTCAGCTGGCCTACTTGTGTCCCCTCCAAGGATCTTGCCCTCGATTGAGGAAGGAATGTTACAGTGCTGATGCTCAGCAGTAGCCAAAACACCAGTGTGTTATCAACACCTTTCTAGCTGCCAATGCAGATCTCTCAGATCTCATTTTATGGCCTTCTTCCACCTCTCCAGATCTTGGGCTCCATTCCATTGGGATGGGTACTCAGGACAGGAGAAGTAAGTGATCGTTGGGCACCAACACCAACCAGTTTCGGGTCATTGTCACACTCTCCTTACTCCTCACAGAATTTGCTCTTCATTGTCCTGTGACTTTACTTCCTGCAACATACAACTCAGAACACAGATTATCTTTCCCCCAAGGTTAAATCTCCTTGAGGCACACACTAGGTCTCCCCATCTTCCCGCATTGCCCACCAGGTAGACCCTGGTCCCTGAGCAAAGACAATCCCATGAATAGGTTTACTTTTTCTCATGGGAGGAGAAACACACGCTGACTTCCCCAACCACTTCCCCATATGTAGTACTGGGACTTTATCCCCTCCCACAGTGTGTAGGGGTTTTGTTTGGTCAGGTCCACCCCTCGATCATGAGCTCATCTGTATGTTGCATCTTTTACTAGATGTCCTGATGTTTCATGGGCCCATTGGGCTATAAATAGCTCACCCTTCCACTCCCAGTCCATGTCTACCTAGGCTTTTCCAACCTTGGCAGCCTTATCCACCTACTCATTGTTCTGATCTTCTTCAGTGGCACGACTTTTGGGCACGTGAGCATCGACGTGACACACCTTCAGAGTCATGTTTTCCACCTGTGCAGCGATGTCCTGCCATAATGCAGCAACCCAGATGGGTTTACCCCTGTATTGCTAACTGACCTTCTTCCATTTCTGTAACCACCCCCATAGGGCGTTAGCCACCATCCAGGAGTCAGTATAGAGTATAGCCCAGACCACTTTTCTCATTCAGCAATCTTTAGGGCTAGTTGGATGGCTTTTACTCCTGCAAACTGACTTGACTCGCCCTCTCCTTCAGCAGCTTCAACAACCCATCGTGTGGGATTCCACACAGCAGCCTTCCACCTCTGATGGTTTCCTACCACACGGCAAGATTCACCAGTAAAAAGAGCATAGCCTGTTTCATTTTCTGGTAACTTGTTATATGGTGGTGTTTCTTGGGCACGAGTCACCTCTTCAGGCAATGCTTCAAAATCTCTGCCTTCTGGCTAGTCCATAATCTCTTCCAGGAATCCCAGGAAATTGGGTTTTCCCATTTTGACTTCTTGTGTAATCAAAGCTACCCACTTACTCCATGTAGCACTGGTTGCATGATGTGTTGAGGGGCTGTTCCCTTTGAACATCCAGTGCAGCATGGGCAAACACGGTGCCAAGAGGAGACATACTTCTGTCCCAATGACTTCTGAGGTGGCTCGAACCCCTTCATAGGCTGCTAATATCTCCTTTTCAGTTGGTGTGTAGTGGGCTTCTGATCCTCGATAACCCTGGCTCCCAAACCCTAATGGTCGACCTCACGTTTCTCCTGGTGTTTTCTGCCAGAGGCTCCAGGTGAGACCATGCTCCCCAGCTACCATGTGGAGGATATTTTGCACAGTTGGTCCTGTTCGAACAAGCCCCAGAGTTACTGCACAGGCTATCTCGTTTGATCTGCTCAAAGGCCTCTTGTTGCTCAAGGCCCCACTTGAAATGGTTCTGGGTCACTTGATGTAGGGGGCTCACAAGCTGACTATAATCCAGAATGTGAATCTACCAGAACCCCACAAGGTCTAGGAAAGTTTGTGTTTCCTTCTTGTTAACCAGTGGAGACATAGATGCTATTTTGTTCACTACATCCATGGGAATGTGATGGTATCCATCCTGTCATTTTATTCCCAAGAACTGGACCTCCCATGCAGGTCCCTTTATCTTACTTTGGTTTATGGCAAGACCAGCTTTGAGAAGAATATGGATTATTTTCCTCCCTTTCTCAAAAACTTCTTCTGCTGTCTTGCCCCATACAGTGTTATCATCAATGTATTGAAGGTGTTCTGGAGCTCCCCCCTGTTCCAGTGCAGTCTGGATCAGTCCATGGCAGATGGTTTGGCTGTGTTTACATCCCTGGGGCAGTCGATTCCAGGTATACTGGACACCCCTCCAGGTAAAGGCAAACTGTGGCCTGCACTCTGTTGCCAGAGGGATTGAGAAAAATGCATTGGCAATATCAATACTGGCACCACTCGGCTGACTTTGACTCCAGCTCATGGTGAAGTTCCAACGTGTCTGGCACAACAGCACTCAGAGGTAGCATGACTTCATTCAGGTCACGATAGTCCACTGTCAGCCTCCACTCCCCATTAGACTTTTGCACTGGCCATATGGGCTGTTAAAGGGTGAGTGGGTCTTGCTGATCACTTCTTGTTTCTCCAGTAGATGAATTAGCTCATGGATGGGAATGATGGAGTCTTGGTTGGTGCCATATTGCCATTGGTGCACTGTTCTGGTGGCAGTGGGCACTTGTCGGTCTTCAACTTGCAGCAATCCCACGATGGAAGGATCTTCTGAGAGACCAGACAGGGTAGATAATTGTTTGATCTTCTCTGTAGCCACGGTAGCTACACCAAAAGCCCATCAATACCCCTTTGGATCTTTGAAGTATCCCCTCCTGAGGTAATCAATGCCAAGGATACAAGGGGCCTCTGGGCCAGTCACAATGGGGTGCTTTTCCCACTTGTCACCTGTTAAACTCACTTCAGCCTCCAACACTGATAATTCCTGGCATCCCCCTGTCACTCCATAGATCCAGATGGGTTGTGCACTTCTGTGCCTCAATGGCATCAGTGTGCACTGTGCACCCATATCTACCAAAGCTCTATACCTCTGTGGATCCAATGTGCCAGGCCATCGAATCCACACAGTCCAATATGCCCAGTCATCCGTTTCCTCCTCCTGGCTGAAGGTGGGACCCCTCTATTCCTATTTCTGGTCAGAGTGTTCACTGCCTGATGTTTGTGATGCCAGACCAGAAGTCCCCTCACCAGGATCAAAGGAGTTGATTTCAGTTCTTTTATGTCTGAGAGGTTACTGATTTCTTTCTTGGGTCTCTGCAGCAACTACATGGACAGTTTTCTTGGGTGACCCCTTCTCAACAGTTCTCTTCCTTCTTAATTCACATACCCAGGGTTCCAGCTTAGAGGTAGGTTGACCATCTCACTTCTTCATGTCTTCCTCCTGGTCATGCAGAAAGAACCAGAGTTCACCATATGGCCTGTGCTTGGGGCTTCCTTTCCCTCTGACAAGGGCAGGAGAGGACCAATCTCTTGGGCTGCCCCTGAGAGCTGATGTGGTGGCCCATGGGAATGAGGAAGTGCCCAGAATTTCTCCTACATTTCGGAGCCAGGAGGACATCATCTCTACAGTTGGTGGATCCATTTTTGGGTAATATAATGCTACCAGGTTGTTGGAATACAATGCAGGGGTGCTTTGAACCACCTTCCTCCACATGACCATCATGCAAGAAACATCCTCTGGATCTTTGGGTGTGTCATCCCTTCTTAGGTTACTATAGATGATTTCCAGCACTGCTAATTAGCTCAGGTACTGGATACCTTCATCTGCAGTGGTCCACTTCCTTGGGGAGCTCATTAGATCTTCCTTGAATGGATACCTTTCCCTCACGCTTGAGAGGAGCTGTCTCCAAAGACTGTAAGTTGTTCTCTCCTTTCCAATTCCTCTTACAATATGGAGGTCTCTGACAAGGGATCCCAACTGTTGGGTTTCATGACCTTCTAATTACTGACTATCTATGTTGTTATCCTCTTGCCGTTATGTCGTGATGGTCCAATAAAAAACACACAAGAAGACTGATTCAGGGCAACATAAGAAAAGGCCTCCTTTATTAAAAATCCCAGCTCCTTTTATATCACTGTCAAAAAGCAGCAAGCAAGCAGCGAGCAAGTAGCAAGCAAGTAGCAAGCAAGCAACAACATCCTAATTGGACACTCATCATCCCTGATACACTTGGCAGCAATCGTGAGACACCTGGAGATGTCCAAGGACAAGGCTGTGGTTCTCACATACCGAATCTACAGACTCACAGTTCGCCCTCGTTCCCCAATTAGCCTGTGTGTAAAACTTACTTATCTTCAAGACCACACTCAAAAGTTTTCCAAGTCAATCTCCTCTTCCAGGGAGCTAACAGACCCACTGTTAACCCCTACATTATCCCAACTGCAAAGCAACCAGGTAGTAATCACCTCACCAGGTTGGCTGCTGTAATCTTTCTACAAGTCCCAAGGTTCTGATGAGGTGAGGGACCAGGTAACCTCGGTTTCCTGTTTGATTTGTCTGACTTCCTTCGTTGAAGAACCGGCTTGTTCATCTGCCCCCTCTCCTCCTTTTACTCCTTCTCCTCCTTCTTCTCCTTCCTCTTCCTCTCTTACTAATCACTGATATGGAGCTGTAACTTGATTATCCATTTTTTCCTTATCACTACTGGGGCAGTTACTATAGTTCCTGATGTTTGAGTCCCTACCTCAGCCATAGTGTCCTCCATTGCAGTTTGGGTCCCTGCCTCCACTACAGTCTTCTGAGAGTATTGAACTGTGGCTCAATAAGCACAGACCAGGCCCCAGTACAGAGCAAGAAGCTGCTGGTTTTGATCGGGGTAGGCAAGGCATCCTTCCATCAGGTGGCGTGTCATTTTGCTAGGGTCGAATACCTCTTCAGGTGTGAAGTCTGAGGTAATGGGAGGTGTCAAATGCCCTAGGAACCTGCCCAAATCCTTCCACACACCCTGCCACCCAGGAACTGGGCACCTCAGGGAGCATCCCAATATATCATCACCTAAAGTTTGTTTTTTCCTACACCAGGATAACACCAGATTCCACGAACTCCATAGTGTGTTGACAGTATTAGTAACAGTAACATTACTAAACAACTTGCATTAGGATCAGCAAGGAGCACAGAAGACTTCATTATAAAACCATTTATATCAATGTCAGGGAGGGGGGGAAGGGTGTATTCCTCCATCGTCCCCCCATAGCTGCCCAGAAGATAACTCCTCCAGCATGACAAGGCCATTAGTGTAAAGGTAAAGCATGGAACCACTTTTTATATTAGTATGTTCCCAAAACTTAGTAAAGTGATAAGCAGTGCAACCAGTAAACTCCGCATCCAGCACAGGAGCTTGCTATTCAATAGCTACTATTACTATAGCATGCAATATATATATAACTGCCTTTATCTCAACATATGTTGGGTACCAAAAAGGACTCTGGTGGGTTGACCTTGACTGGATGCCAGGTGCTCACCCAGCTGCTCTATCACTCCCCTTCCTAGCTGGACAGAGGAGAGACTAAGGTGGAAAAAAAATAATGGGTTGGGATAAGGCAGTTTTTTTAAAGCAAAAGCAAAGCGAAAGCTTGTGCGTGCTGTTGCCTAAAGAGACTGTGGAGAAAAAGACTCCAGGCCATTTTAGTGTATAAGATAAAACAAGAAGGTCCTTTAATCAGCCTACAGGCCCAGGGAATACACATGATGCACACACCCAGACATTGGTTCTATGACTTTATAATAAGGTCCATCCAATCCCAGATTTATCCACCCCCCAATTCTGCCCAGTTCTGCCCCCCGACATGCCCCTTTGGAAATTAGGTCTGGGGACGTTTGGAACCCCTTCTTCCTCATCTTCATCTTCTTCACAGCACATATAGTCCTTGGAGCTCCTCCAAAGTTCTGGGCTTGAAGGTTACTATATCTGTGTGATATCTCCTGGTCCAGGCTTAGGGTGCTATGTTCTTAAACAGAAGTGTTTTTCTACAATTCTACCTTGAAAGGAAGACTAAACATGCTAAGGGAATTTAGAGGGATTGATATGAAATGGGGTAACAGGGTTGGGTATGTGTAACTATTATGCTACAGGGTACGGGATATAATCATCATGGCTAGGCTTCGCGAACGAAGATTTGAGAAGGGCTCTACCCACGCTTGTTACAAGCGCGTTGATGGCTAAAAAGGCCAATGCGAGATAGACAAGTCCAGTTGCAGAAGGTACAGCAGAAAGACTCCCCAGGTGATATCGATGAGATGTGATTCTTTCTGCGCTGTCTTTTCTCCTCGAGAGTGATCCTACGTGTGTCCTCAAAAGAAGTAGCAATGTTATAGATGGTGTGTCTCCAGACCTTCCGATTGGAGACCAGAGTAGACCAATGGTGGTGATCAATATGACCAAGGCTGAGGGATTGTTTCAGGGAGTCCTTGTATCTCCTCTTCAGGGCTCCTCTCTTGCGGCAGCCAGTGGCAAGTTCCCCATAGAGCACGATCTTAGGGAGGCGGTAGTCCTGCATCCTGGAGACATGCCCTGCCCAACGCAGCTGTGTTCTCAGCAGCATGACCTCAATGCTCGTGACTGCTGCCTGTTCAAGGACAGACGTGTTGGTCACATAGTCAGTCCAGTGGATGTTTAGGATTGTATGGAGGTAGTGCTGATGGAAGCATTCTAAGAGATGCAAGTGGTGGCGGTAAATGACCCATGATTCAGACCCATATAAAAGAGTAGACAGTACAATGGCTCTATAAACACTGATCTTAGTACTTTTCTTCAGGTGTTTGTTTTACCACACTCTGTTATGGAGTTTACCAAAAACTCTGTACGCCTTTGCTAACCTGTTGTCTATTTCTGAATCAATCTTACCATCTGAGGAGATGATGCTTCCCAGGTAATTAAACTGCTGGACTGATTTGAGTTCTGTTTCACCAATGGTGATATGGGGATGATGGAAGACTTCCTGAGGTGCAGGCTGATATAAAACTTCTGTTTTCTTCAAACTGACTTCCAGTCCAAAAAACTCAGCAGCCTCTGCAAAGTAGGATGTTAGACACTGCAGAGCTACTTCTGTGTGGGCGACAAGGGCGGCATCATCAGCGTAAAGCAGCTCATGGACAAGATGATTTAAGGTCTTAGTGTGGGCCTTCAGTTGCCTTAGGTTGATTAGGCTCCCATCGGTACGATATCGAATGTAGACACCATTTTCATCATCGAGGTCTGTCGTGGCCCTTTGGAGCATCATGCTGAAGAAGACTGTGAATAAAGTTGGTGCAAGAACGCAGCCTTGCTTCACACCATTGGCTATTGGAAAGGGCTCCAAAAGTGCATCACCATATGTGACCTGACCGCGTTGGTCCTCATGAAGCGAGATGATCATTTTGAGGAACTTGGGAGGACATCCTAAACGTTCCAAAATCTGCCACAGACCTTTCCTGCTCACAGTATCGAAATCCTTGGTGAGATCAACAAAGGTAACATACAGTCCTTTGTTCTGTTCCCTGCACTTCTCTTGCAGTTGTCTGAAAACAAATACCATGTCTGTGGTACCTCTGTTGGCTTGGAAACCACACTGGTTTTCAGGCAGAAGATCTTCTGCTATGGCGGGTATTAATCTGTTCAACAGAATTCTTGTAAGGATTTTACCAGCAATGGAGAACAGAGTAATACCTCAGTAATTTGAGTAGTCTGATTTATCTCCTTTCCTCTTTTACAAGGTGACGATGACAGCCTCACGAAAGTCTGAAGGCAGTTCACCTCGTTCCCAGCAGTGCACCATGAATTCGTGAAACTTAGCATGGAGTGCTTGGCCGCCATGCTTCCAGATTTCAGGTGGGATTCAATCAACCCCAGCTGCCTTGCCAATTTTCACCTGCTGTATTGCTTTAAGAGTTTCTCCCATAGTGGGGGCAGTATCCAGTTCAGTTTTCACTGGTTGTTGTAAAATGTACTGCATTGCTGAGTCTTGAACTACATGATTGGTACTGAAGAGAGTCTGAAAGTGTTCAGATCATCGATTCAAAATGGAAACTTTATCTGTGAGAAACATTTGGCCATCTGCACTGAGTAAAGGGCTTTGAACTTGGTGTGTAGGACTGTAGGTTGTTTTCAGAGCCTCATAGAATCCCCTGTAGTCACCTGTATCTGCACATAATTGGATTTTTTCCGCTAGATTGGTCCACCACTTGTTCTGGATGTCACGAAATTTCTGTTGTAGTTTGTTGCATGCGAGTCGAAAGGCTGCTTTTCTTATATGACAAGATGGCTGAGCAAGGTGGGTTTGGTGAGCAGTTCTCTTCTTACTCAACAATTCCTGGATCTCATGATTGTTTTCATCAAACCAGTCCTTGTTTTTCTTGAAGGAGAACCCTAAGGATTCTTCAGAGGACTGCAGAATGCTATTTTTAATAAGTTGCCAAAGCGCTTCGGGAGAGGGATCTGTGGAATGAACTTTGAGCCTGGATTGAAGATTTACCTGGAAACTGTATATAATACAGCTACATTAAAATCTATAATTACTACACAAGTACTTCTAAAATCTACAAAAGTTTAAAAAGTAAAAAAAACTCTGAGGTATCATGCAAAAGCAAAATAAAAAATAACATGGTTTATTCTCTACTTCCCATCAACAGCGATTGTCAACCACTTCAGAGGAGCAGGGCTTCAGCATGTGTAACGGTTTCTCAGTAGGCAGTCATTGGAGACAATGAATGCCCAGCTTCCTGTTCCTTGCCTTCACTTTTATATCTGACATCATATGATATGGTATATCCCTTTGGTCAGTTTGGGTCAGTTGGCCTACTTGTGTCCCCTCCCAGGATCTTGCCCTTGATTGAGGAAGGAATGTTACAGTGCAAAACACCGGTGTGTTATCAACACCCTTCTAGTTGCCAATGCAAAACACACCACTGTGAGGGCTACTATGGGGAAATGAATACCATCTCAACCAGACCCAATACAGCTGAAATGTTTTCTTCTGGAAAAACTGAAAAAAAAAAAATGTTTTGAGTTTGTTGTTATTAAATTATATCTCTCCATGTTCTAATATTTTTTCATGGAAGTTGAAGTTTGGATTTCTTTTCTCATATATGAATGGGGCTCCAATGCAGTGTAGTCTCCTGTCTAATGAAGTTCTTAGATAATAATGGCCAGTCTTCACGAGCGAAGATCCGGGGAAGGTCTTTACACCTTCCAGCCTGCGCATTGGATTTTTTAGGTGAGACACAGTGTGCGCGGAACTGAGCCCACCCTTTAATCCTAAGGTTCATCTGCCGGGGCCAGGTGAGCTTGGACGGTGGCAGCGAGGTCCTTAGGACGTAGGTGGGTTGCCTTTAAGGGCTAACGAGCCCCACCTGCCCGGGAGTGGCCCTGACCGGGAATCGAACCCGGGTCTCCGCGGTGATAGCGCCATGCCCTTTACCACTAGACCACCAGGGGCTGCCAGTTCTTAGATACATCATAGGAATTGCATGGTCGCAAGTGCATATATACTGAGCAACAAACCCAGTGTATAAAGGACAAAATAACTGGATTACAAGACTTGTAAGAAAACATGATACAAAATTTAAACAGGAATATCAGATAATGCATATAGATTTTAAAATGTCCTAGAGAAGAGATATTCCTATTTCTCATAGAGACAAGAATCAGGGACTGATTTAAATGGAAAAAATAAATCAACATTACTTAAAAATTATAAAAAAAGATAATTTAGCATGCTAACTAGCATAGCTAAGAACTGAAGTTATAAAACCAAGAAAAAAATATTCTTAATCTAGAGAAAATCTATGAAATATAACTTCAGTCTTATTTTCTCTGTGCAGGTGTGTTCTGTTTTGCTTAAGCAAAAATCTAAGAGCCATTTTTCGTTTCTCCAAATTACATATCCACTTCAGACATCCATTCTGTCAGTTTGGGCAGTAGAAATAAAATCAAGGTCAGTAGCTAGTGTAGATAAAATGTGGCTTCTTCACATAAATTTGAAATTCTTCTTTCTTATTCCTACCTAGTGGATGAAGTGGTGGATGTAGTTTTTCTGGATTTTATTAAGACTTTTGGTACTGTCCCTCACAGTATCTTTCTGGACAAGTTTTCCAACAGTGAAATGATCCAGAGTGTGGTGAGCTGGGTGAAGAACTGACTGCAGGGCAGAGCTCAAAGGATTGTAGTGAATGGGGCTTTATCTGGTTGGAGACTGATTGTTGAATTAAGAGTATAGAAATTTGATAGAAAATAAACCTCCTTGCATTCTAGCTAGTCCTCAGAGACCAGAGAGCACCTCTGCAGCTTAACTTCTGATTAGAACCAATTAAGTACTATAAATCTGGTCACATTCAGTAAGCATTTTCAGTATCAGAAATTCACAAGTAGTGCAGCTTACCAATTCATAGAATCATGGAATCACAGAATGGCTTGGGTTAGAAGGGACCTCAAAGATTATCTAGTTCCAACTCCCCTGCCATGAGCAGGGATGCCACCCACTTGATTAGGTTGCTCAGGGGCCCATTTAACCTGGTCTTGAACACTTCCAAGGATGGGGCACCCACAACTTCTCTGGGCAACCTATTCCAGTGCCTCATTACCCTCCGAGTAAAGAATTTCTTGCTAACATCTCATCTAAATCTCTCTTCTTTTAGTTTAAAACCATTTCTCCTTTGTCCTATCACTATCTGTGCAAAAAGTCACTCTCCCTCTTTTTTATAAGCTCTCTTTCAGTACTGGAAGACCACAATGAGGTCTCCCCAGAGCCTTCTCTTCTCCAGGTTGAACAATCAAAGCTTTCTCAGCCTGTTTTCATAGGAGAGGTGCTCCAACCCTCTGATCATCTTTGTGGTCTACTCTGGACCCACTCTAACAGGTCCATGTCTTTCTTGTGCTGAGGACCCCAGAGCTGGATGCAGTACTCCAGGTGGGGTCTGGAGAGTGCAGAGTAGAGGAGTGTCCCAGTTTAAATGAGACACAGGTCTTTTGCTCAGAATGAGTTATGAGAAAAGACTCAAACTCCCTCTAAGCAATTATAAATCCGAAATTAAGAGGTTCTGATTGAAGGAAAACAAATTATGGAAAAGGAAAAATAACAACCCTTTATTAAAAGGTATGTGTGTATTACCAGAAGCAACGAAAAGAAACAAGTAAAACAACCAAACAATACTCTTATACCCACAGATAATCCCCTTCAAAAACAAACCAATAAACAAGCAAAGGGAAAAAAAAGTAAACAGATCAGTTTGTGCCCTTTGGTGCAATTCCAACCACAGTCAACGGGGGGGGCCGTTGGGTCACTGGAGATGCAGAGCTTGTAGTGTCCTGTGCCACTGGGGTATGCCGGAGAAACCAAACCAACCAAAAAAAACTGGACCTCCCTTCCCACACACTGGAAAAGGGAAGAGGGAGAGAGGGAAGGGAAACAACAACAAAAAAAAGAAAATCCTCCTAATGAAAAAACCGAGACTCAGGTTGTTTGGCTGGTCAAACTACTCGGCACTGTTCTCTCTCTCCCTCCGATGTGCACAAGGACCACCGCCAAGGAAAAAATAAACAAACGGGAATGGGGAAAGGGGAAAAAAAAACCCTCCAGAAAAAAACCAAACAACTCCTCTCACATGAAGAATCCAGGCAGGGCCTGCAGCTGTCAAAACAGGTCCAGAACAACAGAAAACCACCCAGCTTCCACTCTGACCTGTGTTCCAGCCACAACCAACCCACAGACTCCTCCCCTCATTTCCCAGGAGACGAGAGAAAAAAGTAAACAGTAGCCCCTCATCTCCCCTGTTTCCTAGGAGACTAAGTTCTGGCAATTAACGAGGGAGCTAGTTCTTTTGTATCTCTCAAGTGCTCACTTGATAGCTCTGTACGAAGGGGGCAGGAGGAAGGGAAAAAATTCCTGCCTGGTTTCCAAGAACCGGTTAAACCATGACAAGGGGGAGAATCACCTCCCTCGACCTACTGGTCACACCTCTTTTGATGCAACCCTGGATGCAGTTGGCCTTCTGGGTTGCAGGTGCACACTGTTGGTTCATGTCCAGTTTTTCATGCACAAGAAATTCCAAGTCCTTCTCCACAGGGCTACTCTCAATGAGTTCTTCTCTCAGCCTGTGCTCATATATTGGATTGCCCTGACCCAGGTGCAGCACCTTGCACTTGCACTTGTTGAACTTCATGAGGTTCTTGTGGGCCAACTTCTCAAGTTTGTCTAGGTCCCTCTGGCCAGCATTCTGTTCTTCTGTTGTGTCAACTGCACTGCTCAGTTTGATGTCATCTGCAAACTTGCTGAGGGTACACTCAATCTCACTATGTCACTGATAAAGATATTAAAGAGCACCAGTCCCAAGACAAAGCCCTGAGGGACACGACTCATCATTGGTGTCCACCTGGACATAAAACCATTGACCACAGCTCTCTGGCTGCATCCATCCAGCCAATTCCTTATCCACTCAATAGTCTACCCTTCAAACCCATGTTGCTCCAATTTGGAGATAAGGATGTCGTGGGACCGTATCAAAGAACTTGCAGAAGTCTAGGTAGATGACATCAGTCAGTCTTCCCTTATCAACAGTTTGCAGTCACTTCATTATAGAGGGCCACCATATTGGTCAGGCATGACTTGCCCTTAGTAAAGTTGTGTTGGATGCCTCAGGTCACCTCCTTGTCTTGTATATGCCTTAACATTGCTTCTGTGAGAGTCTGCTCCATGATCTTTCCAGGCACAGAGGTGAGGCTCTCTGGTCTGTAGTTCCCTGGGTTTTCCTTTCTCCCCTTTTTAAAAATAGGAATGATGTTTCCCTTTTTCCAGTCACTGGGGATTTTGCCTGACCACCATGACTTTTAAAATATGATGGAGAGTGGTGATGCCCAAAAAGGCAGATTAAAACTGTTTAGAGACAGAATTCTAAGCCTTTAAACAGTAAGGTATTTATTTGCGACGTCGGGGTAGCTTCCAGTTCAGGCTGGACAAAAAGCTCTGAAGTGGTTCAGTAAAAAACAAGCAATTTATACAGTTTCTAATCATGATTACAACATAATCACATGCATATTCATATTATTGCATCATTAGATTACAATATTCATAGTAGGTGGAGTCGGGGTGGAGATTGAGGCGTGGTCTCTATTTTGAGGAATATTATGGTGGGAGTTCCTGCCTGCCTTCATCCTGGGGTCTGCATTTTACTTATCTTCCTCGGGTGACATCCGTGACCTTTTGTTCTATCCATTGTTCTCGTGTCCTGATCATCCAGGCTTGAAGAGACCTTTGGCTCTAGGCCTACTTTACCTATTCAAATGTCTACCTTGGCTCCTCTGGATGAGCTTTATGTGTGTTGAGTTCTTTGTCTAGTGTTTGTTGTGGTTCCTTTAAGGTCTAATGCTCTTAATACAGAACATAGCCTTCTTGTAAAAGTACAGCTTACAGTAAACAAAATACAGGGGGTAAGGGGGGCTCTTGTGGGTTTACAGTAAAATTGTTTCAATTAACCCTTCCTGTTTCAGTGGTTTGGTAACAATATAATCCAGTTCCCTCAGGATCCTGGGATGCATCTCATCAGACCCCATAGAAAAGTGGTCTCAAACTGTCTCTGCTCCTCCAGCCCCCTCCTGCAGGTTCAGGGACTTGGGACATGGGAAGTCTGACTGCCAGTGAAGAATTCAAGTACCTCAACCTTCTCCATATCCGTTGTCACCAGTTCTCCCTTCTTGTTTATCAGGGGGAGTGCACTCTCCTTGGTCTTTATTTTCTAACCTATGTACTTATAGAATACCTTCTTGTTATTCTTCACATCCCTTGCCAAGTCCCTTATTTGACACTGTATGTCTGGCCACATTTAATAAGAACTTTCACTATCACAGATTCACAAATAGTGTAGTTTATTGAAGCAATAGGTTATAAATTTGTGTTAGACTGCTGGTCATAAATGCACTAGATGTTCAAAATATAAGCGTAAACCTCTATGTACAATTGTTCCAAGGTATGCTTTGACACAGTCAGAGGTGCAAATCATAACAAAGAGGCATCCCTGCTTTGGGGAGGAGAGAGGAGCAAACCTATTGACTTGTCTGCAAAGTGGGGTTGTATCGTCATCCTCTGCCATGGAGGATTTCAAATGCCAAATTTATACTTTTGGAAGAAGTGGAGGTGAGACTGTAGTCAAATACCCTGTTATCCTAAGGGGGGGGGGGCAGGTAGGTACCTCATATGTAAATGAGGGATATTGAGTTTCGACTACAAAGCTGAACAGAACTGTGACATTAGTTTCTCTCTCTCTTCCACCTGGATGAGGCAGTAATAAGGGTCATCTGGCCTCTACCTGATAACCTATCACCCCCATCAGCAGCCTATCATGCCCATGTTAATCCCTTCACCACATATCTCAGCATATATCATGGCGTTAGGCCTCATTCCTACACCACTGACCAGCAGTGTTCCTCAGGGCACAATTTTAGGGCCAGTCTTGTTCAGTATATTTATCAATGATATGGATGCAGGAGTTGAATGCACCATTAACAAGTTCGCTGAGGCTACTAAACTGGGAGGTGCTGTTGACTCTTTTGAGGAACAAGAAGACTTGCAGAGGGATCTAGATAGACTGGAGCATTGAGTAATCATCAATGGTATGAAATTTAACAAGAACAAATGCCAGATTCTGCACCTGAGATGGAGTAACATTGGGCACAAGTATAAACTGGGAGAAGAGTGGCTGGAGAACAGCCCTGCAGAAAGGGATCTGGGAGTGCTGGTCAGCAGCAGGCTCAGTATGTGTCAGGAGATGTTCTGACTTGACATTAGGAAGCATTTCTTTCTTGAGAGCATTGTCAAACACTAGAAGAGACTTCCTAGAGAGGAGGTCAATGCCCCAAGCCTGTCAGTGTTTCAGAGGCATTTGGACAATGCTTTTAGTAGTATACTTTAAGTTTTGGTCAGCCCTGAAGTGGTCAGGCAGTTGGACTAGATGATCATTGTAGGTCCCTTCCAACTGAACCAATATACTCTATTTGATTAATCTATTAGTTTAGTGAGGAGCCCCTGGTGGTCTAGTGGTAAGGGTGCGGCGCTGTCACCGCTGAGACCCAGGTTCGATTCCCAGTCAGGGCCACTCCCGGGCAGATGGAGCTCGTTAGCCCTTAAAAAGGCAACCCATCTACGTCCTAAGGACCTCGCTGCCACCGTCCAAGCTCGCTTGGCCCCGGCAGATGAACCTTAGGATTAAAGGGTGGGCTCAGTTCCGTGCACACTGTGTCTCACCTAAAAAATCCAATGCGCAGGCTGGAAGGTGTAAAGACCTTTCCCGGATCTTCGCTCGCGAAGACTGGCCATTATTATAGTTTAGTGAAGTGAAAAATATTATCAGAAATGTGTTCACCAAAGACTGAAATGTACTAGCCTAAATTAAGGATGGGAATTATTTTCCAGTTTGATTGCATAGTCTTTGTAAAGTTTATTTCAGTATCAAGTAGAGAAGTAATTTAAAATCATAGATACTCCAGTTTACATAAAAATGTATTGCATCTGGATGCATCTTGTATCAAAGCTGAATTTCTGAATTAATGTTTTAAAAGCACTGGTTTAAGTATTCTGATGGTTCTTGTGTTGGATTTAATCTATTAACTTCTGAAATAAGTTAATAATTTTGTTGTTACATTATTGTGAATTTTGTAACTTTCACAAATACCAACAGTTGTTAAAATTTAAAAAATAATCTTAAAAAATGAAACTGCAGTATACCAAAAACAACATTTGACTATCTTATTTATAAATTTTTAAACAAAATCAAAGCAGTCTTTCAAATAAGGCAGCATTTTTGTGGTAGTTAAAGATATTGCAACATAATGGTAATAAAATTACCAGTAAATGTGATATCTGTGTGTCAGTTGTGAAGAGTTGTTTGAAATTAGAAATATGTTTTATGAACATTTAAAATGTAAATTATACATATAAATATATAAAAAAGGATAATTACATTTCTGTACTAAGCAAAACACTTAAGGAATGAAATGTGGCAAAATCTCTTACTAGATAATTGATGTTATTTTTGGTTTTTTTTGTTTCTCAATCCACATAAGACACAATTTTCTTTTTCTATGTAACTATTTAGTAAAAAAAAGGATATTGCTTAGTACTTAACCTTTAGGGATCCAAAATGCCTTTTTTTGTGTTAAACTTTCATTAATTTCTTGATTTTCTCAAAGACCTATTCACTCGTTTGGGGTCAAATTTATGCCACTGATTTTTATAAAGAATTCACCACTGACTTGAACAGGAGGTTCTGCTCAAAAGTCAGTGGCACAATCTGGATCACTGTGAGATTCTTCAGAAAGAATCTGATGTTTCATAAAAACAGAAGTAAAAATAGTAGAAGTACTGATAGTGTGGCAGCCATATGAAAGTTGTAAAATGAAAGAAGAGTTGATAGAAAATTATATTAAAAAATAGACTCTGAATTAAAGGTGTTTTGGTTTCTGGGACTTCTTCATGTCACGAACTGAAAACTAAATTTTTTCCATTTCTTCTTCACTATGAGGAAGACCTCAAAGATTATTGCAAACAAACTCAGAAGTTTGTTCTGTATTCTAGCAAGTATTTTAAAGACTATAAGAATGTTGTTGGGGCAAAAGTTGAGAGTACTGAGACTTACTTAACTAAGCAAACTCTGAGAACTATACTTGACTTAATTAAGCATACTGATTTAACTAAGCCAAATTACAGATATAAAGACTACTCTGAAAATGACTACCTAAACATTTCCCTAGTGATAATGTTTTATATGGAGAAACTGATTCTGCTATCCTGACTTTCATGATATATTACTTGCATATGGAGTTTCATTGAGGTTTAAAGGCCAAATTCTTCTCTCATCTGTACAAGGGGTACATCTTGAGTAAGTCTATTAAGGTCAGAGGAGTCACTTCAGATTTGCAGCAATGTAAGTAAAAGCTTATAGGGTATATTCATATAAGATTTATTTATGCTTGTAAAGGTGCCGTGGTTTTGCTCAGGGTCAATTTGCTCTCACACCCCCCACACAATTACTATTAGTTGAGAGAAGGTTTATGCCGACAAAAGAGACCTGATTGGGGAAAATAATATGAACATTTATTACTAGCAAAATAAAAACTACTAAATAACTATATCTACAACAATTCTACTTAAATAAAAGTGCTATGTATTTACAGAAATACTTCTCCCCCCTTTATATCAGTCCAAGGAGGAGAAGCAGTCTCTTTCTCCATTCTCGGAGCTCCAGGTTTCTTCAATAACTATGTAGCACTCTAAAGCTCTTTTTTTTTGTTATCTCAGGACGACAACTCTGATTTGTCGTAGTTGGAACTCTCTCTTTTTTTCCTATGTCAGCCTCAGGCAGGGCTGGGCCTACCCCCCTTCTGGGCTAAGACCGGAGGCTGGGGGGTTACCCACACCCTGAAGGTCTTCTCTTCCATGGACTACAAGGGGACACTTGCCTACCATGGATCTTCACCACAGGGTCACAGGGGATAACGGCTTATGAGTTCACCCCTGTTTCCTGTGAGGTCCCTCCCCACAGGAGAACAGTCCTTGATAGACCTCTCCGACATGGTTCGGTCCCTACCCGAGCCGTTCTTGCTCCAGCGTAGGTTCTCTCAGGGTTACAAATCTCCAGCACCAGCAGCATGGATCTCTCACTGAGATCCCAAGCTTACCCGAGCCGTTCTCTCTCCGGCGTAAGCCTCGTCCCTCTAAGGGTCATAAATCTTCAGCAGCAGCAAGGATCCCACACACGGATCCCAACATCTCATCTCTCTCAGGGTTATAAATCTTCAACAGGACTCTACATTATCTCAGGTCTCTCATAAAGTTTCAGCTTCTTCATGCATGAACTTACTCAAATGTAGGCTCCTCCATGAGCAGCATGGGGGTCTCCTCACCTCAACAAACTTCCAAAGGTAGAAGAGATTTATTTTCCAGTCTTTTCCCTGCTGAAGGGAGAGAGCGAAAGGGGAGGGGGGAAAAACAACCCCCCACTTCGAACTTCTCTCTCCTCCGGCTATCAACTTTGGTTTTGAACACTTCATTATCTCTCTGCCGGAATTCTTCTGCAGCGGTTTTTCGTCCAAGCAGTCAGTCCTCTAAAGATTTTTTCTTTACTCTCTTACAGGAGAGAAGAGGGGCTTCAGTGCCACACCTGCCCCTGACCCAGGGCCGGGGGAGGAGGGAGGTCTGGCCCCCACCTGGGGCCTGCCGCCACTCCTACATGGTTACCAATTTCAACTGCCCAACCACCTTCTCTTCCATTTTTTCTTAAATATGTAATTAGCAAAGGCGTTACTGAACTTTTTGATTGGTTTTTTCTCTGGAAATTCACTTGGACAAAACCATCCTCAGCCCCAGGGGCTGGTTGGTGGGCAAAACCACAACAAAAGGTTACATGCTTGGGCATCTAGCTTTTCTTTTAAAGATACAAATGTCAACATTCATGTAATTTTATATGCCTATAGAAACAATGTGTCCCACTGTAGTGGTTTAAGCCCCATGTTGCAACCTGCCCCAGAAGGGGAGGGTAAGCGAGGTTCTTATTAATAAATCCTTTGAGGTGGATTAGAGTGAAACGACACTGAATGATTGGTGTTTGTAAACACATATATGTAGGGTTTATTTTATAACAATTTTGTTTCAAAGATAAACAGGTATGTTGCAATTTTGGGTGTTATCATCTACAGCAATACAACAATATTAGAGTATCTATAGCAATATAACAATATTAAAGCATAGCAATATTGAAGCATAAAGATAACACTTAACTCATAAGGGAGAGAAAGGGAAAGAAAGGATAAGGGTGGAAAGATGCATATAGTCACCGCACACTGGATCCAGAGATGAAACTTAGTAGTCACAGTTTCCACGTCTGTTGGTTGAAGTGGTGGTCTTGATCCATTGGGGCTGGGGGAAGCCCCCCCCACAACTCAAAGATGTTGTATTATACACTACTAGCTCAGGTGGGAAAAACTTGTACCTCCCTGGAGCAAGTAGTTTTACAATGGATAGTGTCACGGGGCATGTCACTGAGTCTCTGACATCTTCTAAGACTGCAGCTGCCTATTGTGTCAGCATCAATCACGGTCCATCATGGTCTGACATTTGAGATGCATAGCCCAGGTTAGATGCAGAGTTATCATGTAAAGAGAGGGCATTGGCATGATAAGAAAGATTCTCCCACCTTGCAGAATTTGCCTCTTCTTAGCCTCTTCCCTTATCTGGAAATCCAGTTTGTAGCTTCAGGTATGTATCTGCACCCAGGATAGTTGGACAATGGCACCCATTTACCTGATCTGAAGGTCCTTTGGCAGTATTCAGGGAGGGGTGGGCTTTGCTGGGTGAGCAGCGGCTTCTTTTAAGTTTGCAAAAGTCTTTTGGTGATCTTAGAATGTGTAAGTCATTAACTGTTTCAGTCTGACACCCCACTGGCAACTAAGCACCACGCATATGCTCTTTCACTCCCCCACCATCAGAATGGGGGAGAGAATCGGAAAGGTAAAAGTGAGAAAACTTGTGGGTTGAGATAAAGACAATTTAATAAGTAAAGTAAAAGCTGCACATGCAAGCAAAGCAAAACAAGGAATTCATTCACCATCAGCAGGCAGGTGTTCAGCCACCTCCAGGAAAGCAGGGCATCACATGTAAAAGTTACTTGGGAAGACAAATGCCACCACTCCAAATGTTCCCCGCTTCCTTGTTCCTCCCCCTCTTTATATATTGAGCATGATGTCATATGGTATGGAATATCCCTTTGGTTAGTTGGAGTGAGTTGTCCTGGCTGTGTCCCCTCCCAACTTCTTGTGCACCCCCAGCCTCCTCAATGTCAGGATCATAAAAGAAGCAGAAAAGGCCTTGATGTTGTGCAAGTGCTGCTCAGCAATACCAAAACCATCTCTATATTATCAACCCTGTTTTCTGCACAAATCCAAAACATAGCCCCATACTAGTTACTGTAAAAAAAATTAACTCTATCCCAGACAAAACTAGCATGCCCATAACGTTACAATTAACATTACAATTAACGTTTATTTCATTTCTGTTCACAGCACAGGTTGCAACTAGTAAAACCTTTTTAGAAGTCGGAGCATTATTTACAGTATAAACAAAAGAAGACTGTGGTGAGTTGACCCTGGCTGGATGCCAGGTACCCACCTGTCTTAGTTTAACAAGATTACAACTGAAAAATTAAGACACTTCAGGTGGAAGTGTGGAAAAGGAAAAGAAAGAGGTTTTTATTAACAAAATCTGAATAAACAACAAATGGCGCAATCAAAAACTTTCAGAAGAAAGAAAACAAAGTCCCAAATCCCCAGGTGGTGTGTGTGTGTGAGGAACCCCCAGCAACCCGGGGAGGGGGAAAGGCAGGACTGTCCCGACAGTTCAGAAGCTGCTCGCAGCCAGCAATGGGAAAAAAACCCAAGTCCTTTTCCCACAGGCAGTCTTGAAAGCAGAATACCTCGCTCTGAGATGGGTCGGTCTCTCTCTCTCTGTCGTCCTCCACAAGGTGTCCCGTGGGAAAAAAACTTCCTCTCAGGAAAAGAGAATGAGGCGGCCAAATACCGGACTGCTACTCTGTTTGGTCCCGGACCAAAAGCCCTCCAAACGAGACTCCCAGTCCTCCCCCGTGACCACCATGCTTCCACACAAGACCTCCCACTCTCCCCGCTTTCTGCCCTGCCCCAAACGTGCAACTCCGCCCCGCCCCGCCCCCTCCCCGACTCCCCCATCCCGGAAGAAAAAAAAAGGGGGGGAGGGAACGGGGCGGGGGACCTTAGGGAAGAAAAAGAAAATTCCAACATCTCTTTTCAAACCTGTGACACCACCAAAGTTGCTCTATCACTCCTCCTCAGCTGGACAGGGGAGAAAAAAATATAACAAAAGGCTTGTGGGTTTAGATAAGGATAGCGAGAGGTCATTCACCAAATACCATCAAGGACAAATGTGATGGTTCAGACTTGGCTCCCTGTCAAATGCCCGAACTCACATTAACAACTCATTCCCCCTCCCTTCTTTTCTTAGGGCAAAGGAAAAAAATCTATAAAAATTGAAGAACCCAAAATCAATTTAATTATATAAAAATATATATTTACGTATATTACTGTTATATACAATTAAAATACTATGTACACAGCAAAGGGGATCCAAACACTCCCCGAAGGGAAAGGGAAAGGGGAAAAAAGGGACAAAAAGGGACAAAAATGGGATAGATGTGCACAATCAAACCCAAGAACTAGCAAAATAAAGAACTAGTACAACAAATCTCACCACGTCTCTCAGAAAAACAAGATCGCCAGGCACAACCAGCACTCTCCAACCTCCCACGTGGTAGACCAGTGGTCGCTGCAGGCCTCAGCCTCCAGATAAGTGAGACCAATGCAAGGACCCCCTGCTCCCAAACTTCACCGGAAGAGAAGAGCGAGGTTTCTAATCTCCAACTTATTTATACCCTGATTTACGTAGAAATGGTATGGAATACTGGGTACATGGCCACTTCCTTGGTTACGAGCTGGTTACCAGGAAGGCCTAGGCCAAAACCATCACAACAAAACAGTCTCAATTTGGAGAAATTAGTTTAACCTATCAAATTGGAGTAGGGTAGTGAGAAAGAAGAACAAATCTTAAAACACCTTCCCCCCATCCCTCCCTTCATCCCTGGCTCAACTTCACTCCTGATTGTCTCTTCTCCCAAGTGGCACAGGGGTCCAGGGAATGGGGGTTGTGGTCAGTTCATTACATAGTTGTTTCTGCTGCTCCTTCCTCCTCGGGGGAGAACTCATAGTCCATAGGAGACAGTCCTTCACAAACTTCTCAAATGTGAGTCCTTCTCCAGCATGGGTCCCTTCCACAGGGTGCAGTCCTTCAGGAACAGACTACTCCAGCATGGGAGTCCCACAGGGTCACAAGTCCTACCAGAAAACCTGCTCCAGCATAGGCTTCTCTCTCCGTGAGTCCACAGGTCCTTCCAGGAACCTGTTTCAGTGTGGGTTTCCCACAGGGTCATAACCTCCTTTGGGCATTCACTTGCTCCACTGTGGACCTCCATGAGCTTCAGGGGGACAGCCTGTCTCACCATGGTCTTCACCACAGGCTGCAGGGGAATCTCCTCTCTGGCACCAGGAGTACCTCCTCCCTCTCCTTCACTGACCTTGGTGTCGGTAGAGTTGTTTCTCTCAAATATTCTCACTCTCTGACTGTAAATTGTTCTTAAGCAGTAACTTTTCCTCCTTCTTAAATATGTAACCACAGAAGTGCTACCACCATCACTGATGGGCTTGGCCTTGGCCAGCAGTGGGTCTGTCTTGGAGCTGGCTGGCATTGGCTCTGTTGGACATAGGGGAACCTTCTAGTAGCTTCTGACAGAAGCTACTCCTGTAGCCTCCTCCATTACCAAAAACCTTGCCACACAAACTCAATGCATTCTTAACCAAAACAATCAATTACATTTTAATTTGAATGTTAGGAGCTAGTGCTTGCTCAGCATCAGACAGGTGGAAGAACAGTTTCAGGAACACCAAATTAGTCTCAGTAAAAACTGAAGATCTTTTGAGGTTGCTATATTGTTTTTCTTGAACACAAGACATTCTTCTGAAACATTATCACTTCTTAAATAGTGAGAAATGGAGGAAGACCAAGAATAGATTAGAATATGTTGTTCAACTTCTTTCAGCTGTTCTGGTTCAGTGTCTGGTCTTTAAATATATCTTTAGTTATGCATAGGGATTACAAATTTCTCTTTACTAACAAATTAAATAGATTTTAAACACATATATATTTCAAAATAAAAATATAGGATTCCAACAATCAAAGAAATTCAGAAACTCAGAATGATAGCCTGTTTCTGCAATAATTTTACCCTGAAGATGCTATTATTATGGGACTGTGCTGAGGTCATTAATAATGCCCTTAATGGAGATAACAGCATGTAGTGGGTTTGACCTTGGTCGGATTCCAAATACCCACTGACAGCCGCTACATTCCCCCCTCCTTCCCCCTCTGCAACTCCACAGAGGAGAGAAGGAAAAAAACCAGCTAAAGACTAACAGGCAAAACAGACTCAACATAGGGATTACAACTTAAATTTATTGCTAACAGGATAAAAGCTAAAGAGTAAGAAATAAAACAGACAAACACCTTCTCCCCATCCCTCGTTCCTCCATGTTCTCCCTCCTCCCCCCAGCAGTGTAGGGGATGGGAAAGGGGGGAAAGGTCACAGCCAGTTGTTGCTTCTGCTGCTGTTAAAGTCCATCTCTTGGACAGTAGCTCTTCCCAATTCGCTGTCCTGGGGGTCACTTCTCCATGGGGGTGAAGGGGGTCTCTGCACCTCTGAGTGGTCTTCCATGGTCTACAGGGGAACATCTGCATTACCATAGTCTTCACCACGGGCTACGGGGGTGGGGGTGGGGTGGGGGGGTGTAATAGCTCAGAGTCCTTCCCCTGTTTCCGTGGGATCCCTTCCCACGGGAGACAGTCCTTGATGGACCTCTCCAGCGTGAGTCCATCCCTCGGGCAACAATTCTTCCTAATCTGCTGTCCTTTGGGTCACTCCTCCATGGGGGTGCAGTCCTTCACAGATAAGCTGCACCGACATGGGTCCCCTGCCGGAGCCACGAGTCCTACTTGGGACAACTTGCTTCAGCATGGGCTTCTCTCTCCACCAGCCACAGGTCTCCAGCAGGACTCTGTTCCATCTTGGGCCTCTCACAGGGGGGTCACAGCCTCCTTCATGCAACTACCAGTTTCAGCATGGGCTCTTCCATGAGCTGCGGGGGTGGGGGTGTCTCTGCACCCCAATGGTGGCAGGGGCTTCAGCCTCAAGTCTTTCCCCTGATCCCGAGGGAGGGGGGGAAAAGACCCCCTTCCCCCCTCCTGCTACACTGACCTTGGAGTCTGCTTGTTATCTCATGTTCTCCTCTGCTCTTCTCCCGTCTGGAATTTCTTCTGCGCAACACTCTCTATTCTTAAATATGTTATCACGGAGGCATTACCATGATTTCTAATTGGCTGCTGGCCTTGGCCAGTACCAGGAAATCCATCCTGGAGCCTGCCATCATTGGCTGCATGGGACAAGGGAAGCTTCTAGCAGCTTCTAACTGAAATTGCCCTTGTAACCCCCCTGCCACTACCAAAAAAAACACCAGCCACAGAAACCCACGACACAGCAATAAGAAAATTATTGTTGAAAACATTTGGTCTGAGTCTCTGTTTTAAATTATTTGATTTCTTCTGTTCCTACATCATTGCTCAGAATATAAGCATAATATCAGGATGAGTTTAGGAGTATAACTAGGTCATGCAGAAAGAAAATTAGAGAGACAAAAGTGCAATTTGAAGTCAATTTGGCTACTTCTGTTAAGGATAACAAAAAGCACTTCTATAAATACATTAATAACAAAAGGAGGGGCAAGGAAAACCTCCATTCCTTGCTGGACTTGGGGGGGAACATAGTTAACAGGGATGAGGAGAAGGCTGAGGTACTTAACACCTACTTTGCCTCAGGATTCACCAGTAGGACAGGTGGCCCTCTGGACAACTGTCCTCTGGAGTTTGTAGACAGGGACAGGAAGCCAAACAGTCCCCCTGTATTCCAGGAGGAAAGAGTCAGTGACTTAGCCACCTGGATCCACACAGGTCCCTAGGACCAGATGGGATCCATCCTAGGGTGATGAGGGAACTGGCAGAAGAGCTTGCCAAGCCACTCTCCATCATTTACCAACAATCCTGGCTCTCTGGGGAGGTCCCAGACGATTGGAAGTTGGTGAATGTCACGCCGATCTCCAAAAAGGGCTGCAAGGAGGATCCGGGAAACTCCAGGCCTGTCAGCCTGACCTCAGTGCCTTGCAAGGTTATGGAGTAGATCATCCTGAGTGCAATCACATGGCACCTACAGGATGGACAAGGGATCAGAGCCAGCCAACATGGCTTTAGGAGGGTCAGGTCCTGTCTCACCAACCTGATCTCCTTTTATGAGGAGCCCCGAAGAGGAGATACAAGGACTGCCTGAAACAATCCCTCAACCTTGGTCATATTGATCACCACCATTGGTCTACCCTGGCCTCCAATCGGGAGGCCTGGAGACACACCATCTATAACGCTGCTGCTGCTTTTGAGAACACACGCAGGATCACTCTCGAGGAGAAAAGACAATGCAGAAAGAATCGCGTCTCATCGATATCACCTGGGGAGTCTTTCTGCTGTGCCTTCTGCAACTGGACTTTTCTATCTCGCATTGGCCTTTTTAGCCATCAGCGTGCTTGTAGCAAGCGTGGGTAGAACCCTTCTCAAATCTTCATTCACGAAGCCTAGCCATGATGATGAAGATATATATAAAGGACTGTACAAATATATATGAACATATATATTATTTATTAATGGATATACTATTTTATATACATATTTATGTATGTATATGGGCAAATATATATTTGCCCATGGTTATGTGGGTTCTTACAGCTACCTGTAAGACCATTGTGTGATACAGGCTGGTGCTATATGTGTTTCCTTATCCTTAAGGGAATGCTGCAAAGAGGCAGAGGACCGAGCATGCAATCAAGACTGTCCTGATAGACAATGATTACTGCTAAAGCAGCAGGATGTAGGGTTTGGGAAACAGGCTGCAGTCTCATGCTCTTAGACACCACAGCTACTGCAGAAAGAACAAGTTGATCAGTAAGAGCAATGGGGGTATTGCAGAGCTGAAAGACCATGATTATCTTTTGGACACAGAGGGGTGGCAGGCAAGATAGTGGTGATAAAAGAGCTGGTGGGACTATTAGTTCTGGGGCCTTGGTTTACAGGCTAGCAAACTAGAAAAAAAAGTTACAAGAAAGTGCTAATTAGGAAAATTAAACAAATTTTGTGTTGCTGCAAGTGTTGTGTTGTCAAGGGGTTACCATAAGGCCCCTTCAGTGCAAACTGCTTTTCTGAACCTGATGGACCAGTGAATATATCTCCCGCCAGGGTAGAAAATCTCCCTCTTCACTAATAAAGCTTACGAAACATTTGTTTGGAGTGTAGAGCAAGTTTTTGACCATTTATGCCAGCTATTTTAACCTGGCAATTATGCTCAGCTCTGTTTTGAGGCTTTCAGCATGCACAACTCTTTATATTCTCCCACTATTAATTTAAGCAATATGAATGCAAAGAGAATTTTAGACTGCATCAATACTGTCCCGAAAATTAGGAGAGTTGTGTTTTGATCAGAATTTCCCCCTTGCTATCATTATTGTAAAAGTTTTTGCGGATGGGGTTCACAGAACCCTAGAATCTATCCTACATTCCAGAATTATAGACAAAAACAAGAACTATTCAATTGGTCTAAATAACAGTGACAATAATCTCTGTTTTGCTGGGAGTCTCACAGCACTTAAAGTGGTGAGGGATCTGACATATGGAACTGTTAAGCAGAGCAAAAGAACTACGTGACATACTGGGGTGGCCTGTGCCACCCCATGCTGAGTGTCATGCCTAGTGACATCCCCTTGCTTAAGGATCTGCTACATGTTAATATATGTATATCTGTTTATACATATTTGAACACTCCTTTATATATATTTCTATGTAGATATTGTATATAAATATATATATTTTTATAGTTGTGTGCTCCCTAGACCAAATGAAATGGACAGCCAGTCAGAGGGTGGTCTGAGATCCTGTGGGTATGACACTGTCAAAAAATGGCAACCAGTCAATCACAAAACACATGAGGAATGACACTGTCAAAAGTGGTGGTCTCCCTGTATGTAGTGAGAGGGGGCTTCCTTTTCTGACATATTTCTGGATACACTGGTAGGGGCAACTAGTCCTAGCAGCCAATTACAGGGCACTATGAAAACACATGGGGAATGATATTGCTGAAAATGGTGCCAACCTGCCATAAAATGATGGTTGAAACATCATGGCACATTGTGTGTATTTAGAGAGAGAGGACTTCCTGCTTTGAGATCCTTCTGGGGTAAACATGAAGTGGGTGGCTGGTCTGACCAGCCAATCACAGGGCTGTCTGGGAACACATGGGTATGAACATGTCAAGAAATGTCTGTCAACTAATCACAGGGCAGTTTGAAAATATGGAATTTATGACTAACAAAATGGCAGCTCCTTGCCATAAAATGATAGCTGAAACAAAATGGTGGTCCCCCATATATGTAGGGGAAGAGGCTTCCTGGTCTGATGTACTTTTGGGTAAATTGGAAGGGGCAGTTGGTCCTGTCAACCAATCACAACAGAGAATGTGAATGGAAGATGGGAGTAACTTCCAGGCAGAATGGAACATGTGGTTGCCTGCAAGGAACAGGACTTCTGCTGGAAGCCGGAGATGGGGCAGCTGTCACTTCTTATCAGTGATCCCCATAATAACGACAGGGCCATTGTTTTACTTTATCTGATTAAACATTAGAGGAGGTCTAGATTAGATATTAGGAAAATTTTCTTCACTGAAAAGATTGCAAAGCATTGGAACAGACTGTCCAAGGAAGTGATAGAGTCCCCATCCCTGGAAGTGTTCAAAAAACATGTGGATATGGCACTTGAAGACATGGTTTAGTGGTGAACTTGGTGGTGGTGCTGGGTTGACAGTTCGACTTGATGATCTTAAAGGTCTTTTTTAACCCTAACAGTTCTATGATTCTATGATTCTATGATTGATCATTTCCCAAAGATGTTTGAGTCTAGTAAGCAGATGAGAATGGGGATTATTTTTTCAATTGCGGCATGCTGTGAACAATTTCAAAAATCATAGTTAACATTTGTAATAACCTATGACTGAAAAATTTGTATGAGTTGAAATGTATTCACATCAACACATGTATCACTTGTAGGTTTATAATTCACATAAATGCTGGATGAATAGGAAATGCTCAGAGTACTGATACCTGCAACAGTACTATTCTGCTATTCATACAGGGAAATGACTTTTTGCTCTTATGCACATCATTATCAAGGTTTTTTTACTCAGTATAGTGATAGGACCTAGATTTTCTTCTCAGTAAAGGCATATTTTTATCAAAATAATGCAATTGACTGCTCACTTGAATATTTAATTTTACACTCACTTATGCAAAAACACACCAGCTACTGATACATAAAAGTAATTTCTGGTATCACCTATTTCTTATCTCAGTCACTGACATTGCCCAACTTTACTTAGTTTATGAAATATGAATACTCTGACTATAGATAAGTACATTCTTTTATCACTGAACAGTTTGTTTCCTGGACTAGTGATTACAATTTAAAAAATTTTAGACTGGGTTCTTAGGTATAATCCATGCTTTTGCAGAAGCTACTAAGTATATTATAAACTTTGGTCACCTAGTGCTTTATTTTAATGCTATTTGAAACTTGGCAATATTTTGCTATTAAAATTTTGCAGAAGAGAACACAATTGATGAGTTTTAGTATCTTCCATCTTACACAGAAAAGATATAGTACTTCTTGAGTCTGTGATTTGATGACATCCTGTGGGAAGCCAAAGATAACAGCCTTTAATTTTTTTTTTGCCAAATTACATTGAAAATCTTACTTCAAACCTCTTGTCCACAGAGAACCACAGTCTAGGATTAGAGTATAACTACAAGATTTCATAGCTTCCTATATAAAAGACTTGCATCATACATATGTACGTAGCATTGAAACACCAAAGTTATTTTGCAGGTGTATTTCAGTAGTCTGCTTCCTTCTTTTATTTCTTTGGTGTGCTTTGACATATGACTTTGATATGGTTCTACTGCATGTATGGGGAGCCCCTGGTGGTCTAGTGGTTAAGGGCATGGCGCTGTCACTGCCGAGGCCCAGGTTCGATTCCCGGTCAGGGCCACTCCCGGGCAGATGGAGCTCGTTAGCCCTTAAAGGCAATCCATCTACGTCCTAAGGACCTCGCTGCCACCGTCCAAGCTCGCTTGGCCCCGGCAGATGAACCTTAGGATTAAAGGGTGGGCTCAGTTCCGCGCACACTGTGTCTCACCTAAAAAATCCAATGCGCAGGCTGGAAGGTGTAAAGACCTTCCCCGGATCTTCGCTCGCGAAGACTGGCCATTATTATTATATTATTATTACTGCATGTATGAGGAATGGACACAATCAGATTTTTAAAGGAGTTTTGATGACAACAGATAGACACTCTATTGGAAGTTTCGTACCTGCATACTGTAGAAGCCTAGAAGATAAAGGGGCTAATGTGTATGTCTCAAACCCCCATAGTTGGATAGTTGTGGAGCCAACCAAGGACTGTTGGTAATAACAGCCGAGGATTGTTGGTAATAACACACTGTGAGAAAGAACAGGATGTGACTGGAGAAGGGGGTCATACAGAGGTAGGGCAACACTTTTCTGGGACAAACATCCTTGTTTTGGCTCCTGGAGATAAGCACAACACAGTACAGCACAAGCACAGGAGTGAGGTCGAGAAGCAGGCATGGACTATGGGGGGGGGATCAAGACCACCAAAGACCCCTGAAGCCCTCCAACCCATTTCCAGAAAGGTCTATAAGACTGGACTGCGCATGATAACTAATTTGCATAGAAAGTGAGAAGTTTATCTATAAAATGGTACCTCCATGAAACCCAAGTGTGTGCATGCTCCAGGACCCTGGATATCCCATCAGTTGGATCAATGCTGGAGCCAGGACCAGTGATCTCTCTTCCTTTCTTTATCTCTCCCCCTATTCAATCCATCTCTCTCTTCCCTTTCACCTGACCCCTTTATCCAAAACCCACTGCTGTATGCTCACATTGGGAGGTCAGGGACTAACATACCAATTTCCATGCCAAGTGTGCAATTTGCAATTAAAACTTTGTAAGCTTTTGTGGACCCTCTGATTTTTGTCATTCCTTTCAACCACAAGCATCTAAGAATCTCGGTGCTCCTTTCCCCTTAAGGGTGGGACAACACACATACCTGGTCCAAAGTCTCCTTTGCATGGGCTACCAGTAAGACTACTAGTACTTTAGATTTAGTCCTAAAGGAAGAAAATCCTTTAGAGAATCTTTGGATGCTTATCCTAATGAAATTGGAACTAGATATTTGTGTGCCTAAATACAATTACTCAGAACAGTAGAATCTGGAGTTCTGAGAGGCTAGTGACTTAAGTTTCTCTGTTCTTGCTGCCTGAAAGTGCAGAACTTGAACACAAGTCAGCCACTGTCCTATGTATGAAGTTCTCTGATAATAGAACAATAAGATTATTTCAGACCAGAATCAGGGTGCAAACTATTACCTGGGCCATGTAAATGATCAAGGAAGTTAGACCTCATATATGAATTAAAGATGAAATTTAACAGGACAGTTTCAATGTAGCCAAAATATTTAGGTTTCTTTGATCCATGCATTTAAAAATTAGTTTATTCTAGTCTCCCAGGCTAGGTAATAGGCAGCCTGGGGCTTCAGCTGGTAAAATGGTAACAATCACTGTACAAAAACCCTAAGCTAAACCAACACTGCTAACTCCTGCAAAATAGTTTTACAATTTACTCAAGCTCTAATATGTTTTTGTGACTAGTAAATATGTTTTTAAAAGAGATTTCTTGCATTAACCTCCATCAATAAAAATTACTATTCAATAATGCCTTAAAATTAGTATACTTACATTGAGGTATTAAACTTCAGTCACTATGGCAAAGAGTAAATTATCTTTTTATTTTCATTTCATAGGAATAGAGATATACACAGAGGTAAAAGAGTATACTTGAAGTCAAGTACAAGATATTATCAGAACTAGGGTTGAAACTAAGGGCTTTCCAGAGCTGTTCATATACTTACACTACTTGATATTCCCACTTCCTTTGTTCTTTAATATAAATGACTTTGTTATGACAAGAATGTTAAAGAGGAAAATATCCAAAAGATGAATGTGTAATTATTTTTGTGTCCTGTCATCTATAAAATGAACAATTAATTTTCTCTTGGTAGTTAAGCACACATCTACATTTGTCTATTGCACATTGAATGAAAGTGGGAAGATTTAAGTCTTTAAAGTCATATTTAAACTATAAAAATGATCATGCTTTATAGTAAACATCTAAAATGCACTTAATAATTCTGTTTCAAAGCAGTATATTACTAGTGACTTATCTACCTTGAGGAGAATGACTGATATGTCTGTTTGGAATTATTCTTGGAATTAGACCAGCATGAGGTCTTTTCTGCCAATCTAAGGAAGTACTGCTGAATGGCAAGAAGTCCAAAGTGATGTATGTCTAGATGACTGTGCATTGACAATGTCATGCCTGGCAGAAGTTCGATATGCCTTAAGCAAAAAAGACCTCAGGAAAATGGGTAAACCTGGAGGCATCATCAGTCTATGAGGCATGGTAAACACAAATTCCTTTCTGAGGGATATTTAGTAAACAGAACCAAAAAACTTCTCAAGTTGATGGAAAGGTTTTATTAAAAACTGTAGTCCAAACTTCTGCCACAATGAAGCACTTTCTTAAATTACTGTGAAGATTAACTAACTAATTATTTACCTAAGAATACACAGCATAATGGAAAATAGAAGAGCATTGTTTTCAGTTAATTTGTAAAGCTTTTACAACCCCAGAGATGCTATTAAAGGAAAATCAGACAATTTTAATTGAGAATGTGGACAGTTAATCATACAGTCTGATGCTACAAGGGCTATGTTTCTTGTTAGAGAAAATGCTCAAATTCTACTTTCCCTTAACGTGGTGTACATCAAAAAAGATGTTTCAGTTGCAATCATTTTGTATCAGGATAAGCCTGATATAAAATCAGGGCAGAATCAATCCTTCTGGGACTTACATATGTAAGTAAGGTAAGTATGATTTGGCAAGCAATATGTATGAAAACTAATTTGATTGCTTTAAAATATTCTTTTTAAATGCTTTCTTTAAGTGATTCTGGAAAAAAAAGCATCAGGGTATATACTGACAACTGAAGTTTATCTGCCTGATTCTGCTTCCTTGAAGTTATGTAAATTATGCATGCTCTCTTCACTTTGGTTAAGTCTGCTCTCAGAAAGATATTAATTATGTTACCTAAAAGGCTGTGGAGGAAAAAACTCCAAGCCAAATTAGGTAGGAGGTAAGATAAGGATACAAAAAGGCTTTAATGAGCCTCCAGGCTTCCAGGAATACCACCACCTCATGCCTCCAAACACAGGTGTTTACAATTTTTATAATGATTTCCACTCAATCCCTGTCCAACTACCACCCTGGTTCTGCCTCCCGACACACCTTTCAGGAATTGAGTCTGGGGGAGTTTTGGGACTGCCTCTTCCTCATCTTCATCTTCCTTGGAGTACATGCAGTCCTTGGAGGTTTTCCAAAGCTCTGGACCTGAAGGTCGTTGTGTCTATGTCTATATCTTCTTGCACAGATTTTAGGGTGTTCTCCACAATTCTACCTTGAAAATGAGACTAAACAGGCTAATGGAATTCAGGGGGATTGATATGGGAATGGGTAACAGGGTTTACTATGTGTAACTGCTGTGTTAAAGGGTAAGGGATAATATGCTGCTACTTTAAAATCTAAATTCACTACATAACTACTTCTAAAATCTACAAAATTTAAAAAAATCCAAAACTCTAAGGCATCAGTGTCCCCCCTTTAGAGACTGGACAAAACTCAAAGATTTTGTCCAATCTCTACTACTTACATCTAATCTTTTTCAAAAGAGATGATCAACATCTACAACATTGGTTCATGCAATGAACTATTATACAAACACTAATTATGTATATCACTAATAGAAACAGTGGTTTTATCCAGGTCCAGTTTGGTAACCATGAAGTAAGTTTGTGGAGAGTGTCTCCCAAACCCAGTGAGACATTATCCAGAGATACCTGATGTAGAATATTTGTTTGGTTCTGAATTGCAGCCAAATCGTTATTAATTCTTCCACTTTGGTCTATGTAAGAACAGCAACTGGTGTTGATGACTTTACACACGCCTCCTTATGAGGCTAACAAGATGTTGAGGGTCAGTCAGTTTTGTAGTACTACATGAGAGAGACTATGGACCTTCTCTTGTAAAACTGAAATTGCATCTGAAAGACAATGCTATCATTGGTCACAGCCAGAACGGCTTTATGAGGGAAAAATCCTGCTTATCAAACCTGATTTCCTTTTAGGACAAGGTAACCCACCTAGCTGATCAAGGGAAGCCAGTTGATGTAATATTTTGGATTTCAGAAAAGCTTTTGATACTGTCTCTCACAGTATCCTTCTGGACAAAATGTCCAGCACACAACTGGATAAAGACATCATGTGATGTGTGAACAATTGTCTCATGAGTCGAGCACAGAGGGTAATAGTGAATGGGGTAACATCAAACTGGCGACCTGTCACTACTGGTGGCGACCTGTCACTACTGGGGTTCAGTAGGATTTCATCTGAGACCCTGTGCTCTTCAACACCTTCATAAATGACTTGGACACAGGACTGGAAGGGATACTGAGCAAGTTTGCAGATGACCCAAAACTCGAAGTCAGAGAGGCCCTGCAGAGAGACCTCGACAGATCAGAGGGCTGGGCAATCACCAACCATATGAAGTTCAACATGGGGAAGTGCCGGATTCTGCACCTGGGATGAGACAACCCAGGATGTACTTACAGACTGGGGAATGAGATGCTGGGAAGCAGTGCTGCAGAAAGGGACCGGGGGGTCCTGGTCATTAGAAAGTTGAATATGAGTCAGCAGTTGGCCCTGGCATTCAGGAGGGCAAACCATGTCCTGGAGTGCATCCAGCACAGCACTGCCAACCCATCAAGGGAGGTCATTGTCCCGCTGTACTCTGCACTGGTCTGACCTCACCTTGAAAATTGTGTGCAGTTTTGGTCATCACAATAAAAGGAGATTTTAAACTATTAGAGAGCATCCAAAGAAGGGCAACAAACATGGTGAAGGGCCTTGAGGGGGAAGCTGTATGAGGAGTGACTTGGTCTGTTCAGGGTGGAGGAGACTGAGGGGAGACCTCATTGCAGTCTACAGCTTCCTTGTGAGGATAAGAAGAAGAGCAGACACTGATCTCTTCTCTCTGGTGACTAGTGACAGAACCTGAGGGAATGACTTGAAACTGTGACAGGGGAGGTTTAGGTTTAGGTTAGATATTAGAAAAAGGTTCTTCACACAGAGTTGGGCATTGGAACAGGCTCCCTAGAGAAATGGTCACAGCACCAAGCCTGGCAGAATTCAAGAAGCGTTTGGATGATACTCTCAGGCACAAGGTCATGGACAAGGGATCAGATCCAACCAACACGGGTTTAGGAGGGGCAGGTCCTGTCTCACCAACCTGATCTCTTTTTATGATCAGGTGACCCGCCTGGTGGATGAGGGGAAGGCTGTGGATGTAGTCTATCTGGACTTCAGCAAAGCCTTTGACACTGTCTCCCATAATATACTCCTGGAAAAGCTGGCAGCCCACGACTTGAACAGGGACACTCTCTGCTGGGTTAAGAACTGGCTGAAGGACCGGGCTCAGAGAGTGCTGGTGAATGGGGCTGCATCCAGCTGGCGACCGGTCACTAGTGGTGTCCCCCAGGGATCAGTGTTGGGTCCAGTTCTGTTTAATATCTTTATTGATGATTTAGATGAGGGGATTGAGTCCATCATTAGCAAATTTGCAGATGACACCAAGTTGGGAGAGAGTGTCGACCTACTGGAAGGCAGGAGGGCTCTGCAGAGGGACCTGGATAGGCTGGAGAGTTGAACTGATTCCAGTGGGATGAAGTTCAACAAGGCCAAGTGCTGGGTCCTGCACTTTGGTCACAACAACCCCCTGCAGAGCTACAGGCTGGACACAGAATGGCTGGAGAGCAGACAGGCAGAAAGGGATCTGGAGGTGCTGATTGACAGGAGGCTGAACATGAGCCAGCAGTGTGCCCAGGTGGCCAAGAAGACCAATTGCATCCTGGCCTGTGTCACGAACAGTGTGTCCAGCAGGACGAGGGAAGTGATCCTTCCCCTGAACTCAGCACTGGTGAGGCCGCACCTTGAGTATTGTGTTCAGTTCTGGGCCCCTCAGTTCAGGAAGGACATGGAGGGGCTGGAGCAGGTCCAGCAAAGAGCAACCAGGCTGGTGAAGGGACTTGAGCACAAGTCCTATGAGGAGAGGCTGAGGGAGCTGGGGTTGTTTAGTCTGGAGAAGAAGAGGCTCAGGGGTGACCTCATCACTCTCTACAACTACCTGAAAGGAGGTTGTAGCCAGGTGGGGGTCGGTCTATTCTCCCAGGCAATCAGCAGTAGGACAAGAGGGCACGGGCTTAAGTTCTGCCAGGGGAGGTTTAGGTTGGATATTAGAAAGAAGTTCTTTCCAGAGAGAGTGATCAGGCATTGGAATGGCCTGCCCAGAGGTGGATTCACCATCCCTGGAGGTTTTTAAGATGAGGTTGGATGTGGCACTGAGTGCCATGATCTAGTAATCACAGTGGGGTTGGATCAAGGGTTGGACTTGATGATCTTGGAGGTCTCTTCCAACCCAGTTAATTTTATGATTCTATGGTGTGACTCTTGGGGATGGTCCTCTGCAGGGGTAAGAGTTGGACTTGATAATCCATGTGGGTCCCTTCCAACTCATCATTTTCTGTGATATTCTGTGATTTCTTTTAACTATCAAAATCTCATGTATATACAATATAAAGTTGATAAATGTCATGTGTACTAGAAGGTATTTCTGAGATATATGAGTGAATTAACATCTCTTAAAGAAAAATACTTCCTTAGCATACATGCACACATTTTCTAATAGCTATCACAATTCCATGCTTGTTGCCAAGTTATGTCCTGACACACATATAAAATTCTCATTCTTTAAGAGGAGATACTCATCATGACTAGGTTTGGCAAATGAAGATTTCAGAAGGACTCTACCCATGCTTACAGCAAGCGCTCTGATGGCTAAAAAGACCAATGCGAGATAGACAAGTCAGGTTGCAAAAGGCACTGAGGAAAGTCTCCTTAGGTGTTATTGGCAGGACACATTTTTTTCTGCATTTTCTTTTCTCCTCTAGAATGATTCTACGTGTGTTCTCAAAAGAAACAGCAGTGTTATAAATAGTGTGTCTCTATGTCTCCTGATTGGAGGCCAGAGTAGACCAATAATGATGATCAATATGGTCAAAACTGTGATATTGTTTCAGGGAGTCCTTGTATCTTCTCTTTGAGGCTCCTCTCTAGTGGCAACCAGTGGCAAGTTTACCATAGGGCACAATCTTAGGGAGGGGGTGCCCTGCCCAACGCAGTTGTGTTCTCAAAAGTATGGCCTCAATACTTGTGACTGCTGCCTGTTCAAGGACAGACACATTAGTCACATAGTCCAGTGAATCTTTAGGACTGTACAGAGGCAGTGCTGATGGAAGCGTTCTCAGAGTTGCAAGTGGTGACGGTAAATGACCCATGATTCAGACCCATATAAAAGAGTAGACAGTACAATGGCTCTGTAAACACTAATCTTCGTACTTTTCTTCAGGTGTTTATTACGCCAAACTCTTTTATGGAGTTTTCCAAAAGCTCTATATGCCTTTGCTAACCTGTTGTCTATCTCTTTGTTGATCTTACCATCCGAGGAGAGGATGCTGGACTGACATTCACCAATGATGATATGGGGATGATGAAAGACTTCCTGAGGTGCAGGCTGATATAAAACTTCTGTTTTCTTCAAGCTGACTTCCAGTCCAAAAAGCTCAGCAACCTCTGCAAAGTAGGATGTTAAACACTGCAGAACTACTTCTGTGTGGGCAACGAGGGCAGCGGCGTCAGCGTAAAGCAACTCACGGACAAGATAATTTAAGGTCTTAGTATGGGCCTTCAGTTGCATTAGGTTGAATAGGCTTCCATTGGTATGATATTGGATGTAGATACTGTTTTCTTGATCGAGGTCTACCGTGGCCCTTTGGAGTATCATGCTGAAGAAGACTGTGAATAAAGTTGGTGCAAGAATGCAACCTTGCTTCACACCATTGGTTATTAGAAAGTGTCGTTGTTTGTGAGGACAACCAAGTAAATAAAACTGGGCATTCTATGATGATGGCCTAAATTCAGCTTTATTGCTTCACCTAGAATATTACATCTTGTTCTTCACACAAC
The DNA here is from genome assembly GCF_022539395.1 of Myiozetetes cayanensis. Lineage (NCBI taxonomy): Eukaryota > Metazoa > Chordata > Aves > Passeriformes > Tyrannidae > Myiozetetes > Myiozetetes cayanensis. The sequence goes on from NW_026088108.1 coordinate 64,675, forward strand.
TGCACTCACACACCGTTGAAGCCACTCAAAAGGAAGCAGTCTTCGAGAAACAAGAAGTTAAAACACAAAAATGTAAAACACTACAGGAAAGCTTAGTATTAAGAAACCACGGAGGTAATAAATTGTCTGAGGGAACAGAACATAGAATCATAGAATCATAGAATAGATTGGGTTGGAAAAGACCTCCAAGATCATCAAGTCCAACCCCTGATCCAACTCTAATTACTATATCATGGCACTAAGGGCCATGTCCAATCTCTTTTTAAAAACTTCCAGGGATGGTGAATCCACCACCTCTCTGGGCAGGCCATTCCAATACCTGATCACCCTCTCTGTAAAGAATTTCTTCCTAACATCTAACCTAAACTTCCCCTGGCAGAGCTTGAGCCCATGTCCCCTTGTCCTGTTGTTGGTTGCCTGGGAGAAGAGACCAACCCCCACCTGGCTATAACTTCCCTTCAGGTAGTTGAAGAGAGTGATGAGGTCACCTCTAAGCCTTCTCTTCTCTAGACTAAACAATCCCAGCTCCCTCAGCCTCTCCTCATAGGACTTGTGCTCAAGTCCCTTCACCAGCCTGGTTGCTCTTCTCTGGACCCGCTCCAGCACCTCAATATCCTTCCTGAACTGAGGGGCCCAGAGCTGAACACAATACTCAAGGTGCGGCCTCACCAACGCAGAGTACAGGGGAAGGATCACTTCCCTGCTCCTGCTGGCCACACTGTTCTTGATGCAGGCCAGGATGCCATTGGCCTTCTTGGCCACCTGGGCACACTGCTGGCTCATGTTCAGCCTCCTGTCAATCCAGACTCCCAGGTCCCTTTCCACCTGGCTGCTCTCCAACCACTCTGTCCCTAGCCTGTAGCGCTGCAGGGGGTTGTTGTGGCCAAAGTGCATGACCCGGCACTTGGCCTTGTTGAACTTCATCCCATTGGAGTCAGCCCATCTCTCCAGTCTATCCAGGTCCCTCTGCAGAGCCCTCCTGCCTTCTGGTAGGTTGACACTCCCTCCCAGCTTGGTGTCATCAGCAAATTTGCTGATGATGGACTCAATCCCCTCATCTAGGTCATCGATAAAGATATTAAACAGGACTGGGCCCAGCACTGATCCCTGGGGGACACCACTGGTGACCGGCTGCCAGCTGGATGCAGCCCCGTTCACCAGCACTCTTTGGGCCCGGCCCTCCAACCAGTTCCTAAAACATGTTGATAAAAAGAATACTAAAACCATAAGATAACACAAAACAAGGAGATAGTAGCATCAGCAGATTTAGGATGGGCCAAGGTTACCAAGACCCTGCCAACATCACAAGGAAACTACCCAAATTAGGAAAGATTTGAGAAAAGTTCAAAAGTTTACACCGAGGAAGACCAACCAGACGACCACCTCCCCCGATGAAGGCTCCGGATCTCCCACCTCTAAACCTCCCCAAATTGAAGACTCCGCCCAGACTCCGCCTATATATGAATATTACAAGTAGATGTTGCAATGTAATGAATATACATGTATAATGATGTAATCCCTACTCAGAAATTGTATAAAAGAACTGCACTAATTGTTAACGACGGAGCTCTTTGCCCAGGGCGACCTGGAGGGCTCCCCAATGCGTTGCTAATAAAATACCTCCTGCTTTGAGCATGAAACTTTGTCTCTAAAGCAGTTTCTCTGTGCTTCTTTGGGGCAAATTCGGCATCACCGTCTCCTGTAGAATCTTACATACTAACGCTATTCTTAACTCTATTATCTGTATTTATCACTAGCCTTCATGTATGATTGGATGTTCACCTCTTATTTACATTCTTTTCCATGCTGCTAGGCACTGTGGCCTTGCTGCATCCTCCGACAATTCCCCCTTTTTTGTATTTGTGCCACAAAAATTGCCTGGGTCGTCCTTTGCAGGGCCCTTTGCAAACACGACACCAAACATGGCAACATCAGTAGCACAACTACAACATGAGTAACACAAGTAAACTTGTCTTGACTATAGGCAAAAACCATCTTGATAGTTCCCATTTGCCAACAGATCATTTAGCCAATCCTGACCAGCATCAAATTCGCAATAGCTTCAATATCTGCTTCCAATCTTTGAAGGCTAGCAGCATCAACTTACCATAATTAAATTTATATAATACATTCTCTTAAAATCTTAGCACTCATTTAAGTTCATACACATAGATATCTATGCAGTTTTTTTCACTCATACAGCTTTTTTTCCAATCATTCAGAAGGTGGCCACCTCAATCATCTTTCATTCACACATAGCTGGGATTTTTATTATATTTTTGCATTTCAACTACACATCTCAGATCCCAAGTATTACTGACTGTGTGCTTCTCAGTCTGCCATCTGTGGTGGTGATGTTCACTAACTCCACCTGTCCTGAAGAGGAATCAATATAAGGAACAAAAAAGCCTAACAAACCTATATGAGATCCATTTTTGATCCAGGACCTGTTCATGTGCATGCATTCTCCTCCCCCCCTTTTCCCCCTTTTTTGTTTTGAAAATATGTTTGGTGTGTAAAATGGTTTCTTGACAATAATTTGATCTCTGAGTGAGTTAACCTTGCTTTAGAATACCAAAAACTATGCAGCACAACAGAAATAATGTCAGGTGAACTGATAGAAGACAAAAAATCATGTGTGTACATTTTAAATTCCCACCTGAAATGTATCTTAACCTAATGCCAGAAAGGGGGAAAAGAAAAGAAGGAAGGTGTAATTTGCAATTACAAAATCACGGTAACCAAGTAACCAAGACCAATTATAGATCTCTTAAACCTTTAACTATTCCCCAGTAAATTCCACTTCTCTGTCAACTGTGACAAACTCAGTGAAAAGTACCACCAGCACTACCAGTTACGGACATTCAAAGCTCAAAGCTCTTCCTTTTTCCCCTGTTTTGTTTTTGTTTTTTTTTTTCCTAATCAGCTGCTGCTTCAACAACTGTGTCGCACTGCCGGGAAAGTTGTGCCGGTAAGACCACAAGTGCCAAGCCCTGCAGGTCTGGGTCCTCCGGGACCCCCCTCAGCGCAGGTGGCAGGGCTCGATCCTATCAGGCAGTAATGTACCTTGCTCTGGCTCGGAGCTCACAGTGCCCCGGCTCCGCAACCTTGCGCGGTCACATCAACAGCGGCCCCACCTTCGCTCTACTCCCAGCACAGTTCTGCATAGCTGTTTTGTTCTGTGCTGGCTCACCATGCCACTGTTGTCTCCGTGCCCTCCAGATGCTGGTACCTCCGATGTCTGGAATGTAGTAAACTCTCAGCTTCTGTCCATCTGCCTCTTCCAGTTGTTTCCACTGTTAACAAAAAAGCTCACAAACTGTTCCTATTAATAGTTCAGTCAGCTTTAAGCAGTTATCGTGGCAGAAACACATGAGAGTAGTCAGACAATTTTGCAGAGGGTTTGCGTGGGAAAAAACGAGGGTTTAGCCTCAGGGCTGTAGCCAGCCCACTGTTCCACCGTGGGTCTCGAACCTGTGACCTTGGGATTCAAAGTCGCATACTTTACCGACTGAGTTATCCGATCTCCTTTGAGGCTAACTGCGCTCCCTTCAAGCTAGCCAGGCTCCCTTCAATTAACACTAGCAGCAACAACCCTAGGGAGCTCCTGCGTTTGAAAGGTTTCATCCCTCACCTGTCGCTACAGGGCTTTACAAATGTGAATATATCCTTCAAGCCTGTGTAGTGGATTTTTTAGGTAAGGCACAGCATGCGCAGAACTGGTCCCACCCTTTATTCTTAAGGTTCATTTGCCAGGGCCTAGCAAGCTTGGATGGTGACAGCGAAATCCTCAGGACGTAGGTTTAACTTGAGTATCCTCTTGTATGTATGGCCTTACAGGGCTAAGTGAGCTCCATCTACCCCGGTTTGACATTAGAGTTGTCCTTCTCCTAGGATGACTGCTGGAAGGCTAGTGAACCCATCCTGCCCATGGACACATTTTATCTGACCCTGAAGAGGAGTTACTCACATAATGATATAGATATTAATTTCTGTATGCATGCACATCCCTCTCTAATTTCTAGTGGTTTCTAATTAGAGACATGAAATAAATGCTTACTTTGTTTTCAGGTGCAAATGCCCTATCAAGCTCTTATGAAGAGAGTACTTAATTTTAAAAATATAAAATGTAACAAAACCTTTAATCTCTTCAGTACTTTTAGTTGTAGCACCACTGTTACTCTGTCAAAGCATTAATAAGATCTTAGACTGATTTTGATTCTATTACTCATCTTAGTTTTTTGTTAAATATTCATAACTCAATTACTGATCTTTTATGGTACAAACTAAAAACAATGGAAACTGAAGCATATATTGAGCATGATAAAAGTAATTGTCCTATAATAATTTAGTTTCTCTGAGAGTAGTGAATACCTTCATTTAAGTACAGAGTGTATACAGGAGTGCAAAATACCTTGTAGTGCTATACCACTGCTCCTCAGGAGAGTTTTGAAGAACTTTCAAATAAATACCAATGTGGTCCACTCTTAACTTTTGGGGATACAATAAGAATTATCAAACTAATCAACAGCATCACTTACCTTAGCCCTGAAAAAATAGTTTGGATAGGACAAATTTTGTACTCAGTTCAGTCAAGCTGACTTGAACCAATAAGGTAACTGCATTTGTTGTGGTATTTGTTCATCTTGTGAAGAAGTGTGATATCACTAGTATAGAGATTTTTTGTTAAAATACCTATAGGTATTTTACCTGCTGATGCTCCTTCTAACCTTTTTTCTCTCTGGTCTACTGAACTTTGAATATTTCTTAGCAAAATGGGACATCTTGAACAGGAAAGAAGAGTCTCCTCACCCAGAATAGCCCATTTATGGTAGGTTCTGATTTCCCTACAGAGAAATGACCTATGGGCAGCCAATGACAGGCACAGGGACTTAGGTGAAATTTAGGTTTGCTGAATCCAGGCCAGTTTAATCTAACTCAACTTTCATAGAATAGAATAGAATAGAATAGAATATCACGAGTTAGAAGGGAAGCACAGGGACCATAGAATCCAACTTCTAGCCCTGCACAGGACAACCTCAAAACTCATTCATTCTGACATCTCTGTCATAAGTCAGAGAGTGGTGGTGAATTTGTGGTACAGGCACACAAAGAACAGCTGACCACATGCCAAATAAGGTTATGTTCTTGGAAAGCAAGAGTATTGAGCAAAGTTTTGACTTCTCTGAAGATTACATAAACAGAATAAGTTACTGCATGGGTAGAGTAGAAGTATACTCTCACTGATAGATACAACCTACCACTTACTGTTTTTAAGTTTATTTATGAAATTAATTTGCTCTAGAATGAAATGGCTTCTTCTGTTCTGAAAGGGATGAAAACCAAGATGGAAACAAAAAATAAATATTGGAGAGAGTAAGACAAATCATTCTACTTGCATGAAGACCTTAGAAAATTGTAAGTTTGGAAGTTTTGTAGTAAGTCAATATACCAAAAGTTTCATTAAAAGAGAATCATGCACAGTCAAGCTTTTAAAAGGTGAGAAATGTGAGAATTAAAGATTCCTTTGCAACCTTTATAATACTCTCTTTGGTCATATTCTAGTTTTCTCACATATTCCATCAGGAAAGTTTAAAGGTAAGATCTTCAAAGCTATAGCACAGGTTTCTTTGATTTGAGTGAGCAGAGTAACCAATAACTGAGGTCAGATACTTTTCTGTATGTGGACAGCTCTCAGAGACACATATAACACACACTGCCTCTGAGTTACACAATAGAGACAACAGTGAAATACTGAAATATCCTGATACCCTAGTGCTGGGAGCGATGCATGTTTCAGCAGTAGTAACAAACACCTAAGGATTTATAAACAACTAAGGAAAAAAAAATATTTGATACGCTCAGTCTGAAGTCCATCTGCCTGATGTGGAAACCAAACCAAATGAACCAAATTTATCTCCCTGTTCACAAACTTCAAAAGCTTCAAAGATAACTTTCAGTACCTACATCTGTTACCTATTTTTTGCATAGAGGTTGGTGGAATTACCTTGTATAATTTTCAGTAAATATTTGTTATTATTTTTAAGTGATTCATTGTAATTTGCTTCACTTTTCTGCATGAATATTGTAAGAAAGTAGTTCACTGGAAGAAACAGTCACTGTAACAGAAATTTTAAAACAAATATTACAAAATACTCATGGAAAGAAAATATTTAATTCATACTCATGAACATCAGTGTTAAAAACCTCATTCCAACAGTAACTTTAGTTCAGAGACAAGAAACACATCATTTTCTTTACATATAAGGTTATAGACTAAGAATTATTTTAGAAATAGTTATTAAAGTTATTTATCAAGTAACTATAAATAACAAATATATCAAGGATAACATAAGAAAATTTACAGATATATTTATGTGTATTTATATTATTTTAACATTTCTTCTTAGTACTCTATGCCCTTGTACTCTGGGCCTTATGATGCATAGTAGCTACTCTAGCTAAGTCACCTACAATTTACTGCAAGGAAAGATGACACAGCCTTGGGTTCAACTCTTTATCTATTATAGCTTGCAATGGGTTGACATTGTATGGGTTTACCTCTGCGCTGTCAACCGGTCTGCTTCCCCTGCTGTAGCTACTCCCATAGGGCATTAGCAACCGTCCAGGAGTTAGTAGAATACTGACCACTTCTTTCATTTGATAATCTGTAGGGCCAGATGCATGACTTTCATTTCTGCAGATCATCTAGACTCTCCTTCTCCTTCAGCAGCTTTAATGACTTGTTGTGTGGGACTCCACACAGCAGCTTCCCCTTCCAGTCATTTCCCACAACATTACAGGATCCATCAGTAAACAGACCATAACACCTTTCATAATTCAGAACTCATTATATGGTGATGTCTCTTGGGCAAGATTCATCTCCTTGGGAAATGCTCCAAAGTATCTGCCTTCTGGTCAGTCCATGATTTCTTCCAGGATCCCTGTGTGGTTTGGGTTTCTCATTTGTGCCAGTTTCATGATCAGTGCTACTGACTTACTCCATGTAGTGATGGTTGCATGATGTGTAAGAGGGGATGTTTCCTTTGAACAAACAGTGTAGCACAGGCAATTGCAGTGCCAAGAGGAGCTGTGCTTCTGCACCAACAACTTCTGAAGAATCTCAGACCCTCTCATACACTGCTAATGTCTCTTTTTCAGTTGAGTTGTAGTGGGTTTCTGATCCTTGATACCCCTAGAGGTCAACCTTAAGTCTCTATGACCATGGTCTCTCCCTGCAGTGTAGAGCATTTTTCACAGTTAGTTCTGTTTGGACTGGACCAAAGACTGAACTGTGTCCTGTTTGATATGTTCAAAGTCCTGCTGATGATTTGAGTCCCAGTTGAAATAGTTTTTCTTTCTGGTCACTTGATAGAGAGGGCTAACACACCAACTGTAACCTAGAATATGCATCCTCTGGAAATGTAAAATGCTTAAGAAGGTTTGTTTCCTTTTGTTAGCTGGTGGGGACATAGCTGTTATCTTACTGATCACATCCATAGGAATGGGAGAACATCCCTTTTACCATTTTATTCCCAAGAACTGGATCTCCTGTGCAGGTCCATTGACTCTGTTGGAGTTTTTTTTAATGGAAAAATAATCTTCGACTCCAGTTCATACTGGAGTTCTAACATGTCCATATGGCAGCACTCCACAGTAGTGTGACTTTGTTCAGACCACAGTAGTCCAGTGTTGATTTCCATTCTCCATCAGACTTTCACACTGTCCATATGGGACTACTAAAAGGTTAGTGAGTCCTGATGATCACTCTTTGGGTCTCCAAAATATCCATTTATGGATGGGAAACAGGGAGTCTTTGTTGGTGAAATTTTGTTGCTCCTGCACTGTCCTGATAACAATAGGCACATGATGTTCCTCAATGTACAGCAACCCCATAACAGAGGAATCTTCTGAGAGGCCAGGCAAAGTAGACAGCTATTTAATCTTCTCTGTATCCATGTGTCTCAGTTTAATGAGACTGAAATGTTTTGCTAAGGAGGATGAGTTATGAAGAAGACCAAGTTCCTCCCTCTAAGCAATTGTAAATCCGAAATTAAGAGACTCCAATTGAGGAAGCATGGAGAAAGAAAAAATAACAACCCTTTTTTAAAGGATATATGTGTATTGGCAGAACAACAAAAGAACACAAAATGAACTAAACAATAACTCTGTACCCAAAGTCCCCTCCAAAAAAAACACAGTTCAGTACTTTCTGCCTTTTGGCACAATTCTAACCACAGTCAGCAAGGGGTGCTGTTGGATCACTGAAGGAGCAGAACCTACAGTTGCTCTGTGGTGATCGGCAGGGGGCACTGTTGGGCTCTGGCGGTCACCACGTGGGGGTCCCAGTGCACAGGAGAAGCCGAAAATGGAGATCTCCCACACACACACACCAAGGGGAAGGGGAAAAGGGGAAAAAGGGGCTCTTCCCACAGACTCACGCTGTCGGCGACTGGCTGTGGCTGGGACTCCCCAAAGGTTCCTTTGCAGAAGGGTCAAGCTTCTCTGATGAAATCTGAACAAGTCTGGACTGGGGGCAGAACAGGACACAGGAGAATGGAGGCAAACCAGGGCCAGAAGCAACCAGATGACCTGGTCAAAAAACAAAAGGAACCATGGAATCCCTCCACACACACCCCCTCCCTAAGTCAGGGCAAAAGTGGAGTGCCTGTCGTTTCCCGAGGAGAGGAAAAAAAAACTTACCTCCCCCCCCCAGTCTTCTGACAACCATCAGTCTGGAATGCAGGTTGTGGTCAGTTCTTTTCAGTGTGTCAATCACCCCAGGCAAAAAACCACCCTCCCCATCTCTCGTTCAACATCTTTCTTTTACAGTGATGCAGGGGAAAGAAAAAAATATTTCCAACTCGTTTTTTTTAAAAAAAGTAAACCTATGACACCATGGTGGCTATACCAAAGATCTAGCAGTACCCTTGTGGGTTCTTGAAGTACCCTCTCCTGAGGTAGTCTATGCCAAGGACACACAGGGCCTCCGTCCACACTAGGATGCTTCTGTCACCTGTTAGTCTTACCTCAACCTACAACAGAGATGACTAATGGGATCCTCCAGATGGGTTCTTCTCCCTTGTACCTGGATGGCATTAGGGTATACTGTGTACCAGTGTCCACTAGAGCCTTATACTACTGTGGATATGATGTGCCAGATCATTGAATCCACAGAGTCCAGAAAATGCTATTATTCCTTTCTTTTCATCCTGGTCAGAGTATTTACTATCTGAATCCTGCAATATGAGACCAGAAGTCCCATCACCAAGATCAGGAGGAGAGGCAATCTGGGGGATTGCTGCTTGCCTTCCAATATCTCAGTAGCAACTGGAGTGTCAACCTTAGCAGATGTTTTTCTACACAGTTCACATATGCCTGCTGTCATGGTTTTATTGGTTCCTAGAAACAAAGTAGGAACTTTTTCCCTTCCCCCTGCCCACTGTGTGCAGAGCTATTAGGTGAGCACTTAAGAGACACAAAAGAACTGGGTCTCTGGTTAGTTGCTCAGAACTTAGTCTCCTAGGAAATGGGGGAGATGAGGGGTTCCTCTTTATTTTTTTCCCTCGTTTCCTGGGAAACAGGGGGAGGAGTTTATGGACTGGTTGTGGCTGGAACACAGGTCAGAGTGGAAGCTCGATGGTTTCTGTTGTTCTCGACCTGCTTGCCAGCTACAGACCCTGCTCGGTTTTTTCGTCAGAGAGGAACTGTTTTTTTCGGGACATTTTTCCCCTTCCCCGTTCCCATTTGGTTTTTTTTCCTGGTGGTGGTCTTTGTGCACATCAGGGGGAGAGAGAGGACTGTGCGGCACAATTCAACCAGCCGAATGGAGTGAGTTTGGTTTTTTTTTTTCATTGGGAGGACTTTCTTTTTGTTGTTGTTTCCCTTCCCCCTCTCCCTCTCCTCTTTCCCAGTGTGTGGGAAGGGAAGGGAAACCCATTTTTTTTTTGGTTTCTCTGACACACCCCGGAGGGTGTTAACCCCCCACGTGGCAACGACCAGTGATTCCACAGCGCCCCCAATGAACGGCATAAAGAACTGCAGGCTCTGCATCTCTAGTGATCCAACAGTGTCACCTGGTGCCTGGCACAGGACACTACAAGTTCTGCATCTCCTGTGATCCAATGGCACCCCCTCTTGTCTGTGGTTAGAATTGCACCAAAGGGTGAAAACTGAACTGTTTACCTTTTTTTCCCTTTGTTTATTGGTTTGTTTTGAAGGGGATTATTTGTGGGTATAGGAGTATTGTTTGGTTGTTTTACTTGGGTTTTTTTCGTTGTTTCTGCCAATACACATATATCTTTAATAAAGGGTTGTTATTTTTCCTTTTCCATAATTTTTTTTCCTTCAATCGAAGCCTCTTAATTTCATATTTATAATTGCTTAGAGGGAGGAGTTTGGGTCTTTTCTCATAACTCATCCTCACCAAAACACTTGTGTCTCATTTAAACTGGGACACCTGCTTATAGCTTTGAGGTGGACACACCATCCCACTTTCACATATCCTCCCCCTGATCACATGTGAGGAACCATAGGGTGCCATGCCACATGCACCTGGGGTTCCTCCTCCTCCCTTACTAACAGATTGTATGGACCTCTGTATCCATTGTTTCCTTTTGACTACTGGGGTAATGACAATAGCTAGGGTTTAGGTCTCTGTCTCAGCCATGCTGTCCTCAGATGCAGAGGCCCTCCTTCCCCTTCTCCTCTGATGGTGCTGGACAGAGTCTTGATAGGCATAGACCAAGCCCCAAAGCAATACTAGGAGTTGCTGAGTCTCATAGGGGTAAGCAAGTCACCCTTCTGTCAAGTGGTGCACCAATTCAATGGAATTACATACCTGTTCAGGCATAAAATCCCAGGCTACTGGAGGTGCTGTGTCCTGGGCATCTGCCCAAATCCTCCCACATGCCTGACCAGACAAAGATCAAAAAGCTTAAGGCACATTCCTTCATCACATCACTAATCTCTGATTATTACCCACTGTTGACTGTAGGTTGGTAGTGATGAGCTTGGAGAGAGAAGTCCAACAGGAATCAAAAGGGACTTTAGGGCACTGGAACAATTGGTTGAAGGGACAGATATGCAGGTGGTGTTTTCTTCAATCCCATTGGTAGAAGGAAGAATAGTGAAAGGAACAGGAACCCACCTGACCAACAAGTGGCTTCAAGACTGGTGCCATTGGTGGAATTTTGGCTTTTTTGATTAATGGGGCCATTTACACAGCACCAGGTCTACTGGAGACAGATGCTGTTCACCTGTCTCATAGTGGGAAAAGGATTCTAGTCCATGAGTTGGTCGGGCTGATTGAGAGTGTTCTAAACCAGGTTTGAAGGGGAAAGTAGATAAAACCAGGTTTGCCAGAGACCAGCCTGGGGGCAACAGGCCAATGTTGGGGGTGAAATCAATAGCCCAACTGAAGTGCATCTACACCATGGCACACAGTGTGAGTACGTCATAGTTACAGGGACCAGGACCAGTTTATCAGTATGTGGATATAACCAAAATTGTGTATTCTATACCCTCTATGTCATTTCTGATGGACTGTTAATAAATGGATTGTTTGCAGCAGCTGCCCAGGGCACACCTGACACCTCAGGCCACAAGCCGGGTGTTAAAGAAACCCTGTGAGGCAGGGGAGTGTTTCTTTGTCTTCACACCAATGACTCAGCTAACTCCCCTCTGGGGAGGCATTAGCACCTTCACATCCAACCTGAGGGGTCATCTCTGCTAATGGGCCATAATAGACTGGCATAATAGGCAGTTGCAACACCTAGACCATCAAAGATTCCAAAAATATCCCATGACACTCAGAGTTAAATCACCCATTATGAAACTCCCCACCCTGGGGGAGGTACTGGGCGTTCCCACCTCAACCTGAGCATATATAATCTTGGGGTTTGGGGACTTCTGGTACAAATCATCAGATCCAGAGGACCAGAACTTCCACTGGACTGTGACTGCCACTCTCGATAAGACTGTGATCATTACTTCAACAGGACTGTGACCATCTGTGATGGTTCGGACTTGGTTTCTTGCCAAATGCCTAAAGATTCAGTAGTAGTCCCCCCTTTTCCCCTCCTTTCTTTTCCCAGAGTAAAGGAAAAAAAACTATGTAAATTGAAGAACTCGAAAATTCAGTTAGTTATATAACAAAATATATATTTGATGTATATTACAGTAAGATGCTATGTATACAGTAAAAAGGAATTCAAACACCCCCCCGAAGGGATAGGGAAAGGGGAAAAGGGAATAAAAGGGAATAAATAAGGGACACTGAGCAGATATACGCAAACAAACCCGAGAATTAGTAAAATAACTAGCAAAACTAATCTCACCACGTCCCTTAGAAAAAAGTAGGATTGGCACACATGGCCAGCACTCTGTTATCCTCCACGTGGTAGGCCAGCGGTCGCTGCAGGCCTCAGCCTTAGATAAGCGAGAACAACGCAAGGACTCACTGTTCCCATACCCTGCTGGAAGAGAAGAGAGTGAAGGTTTCTCTTTCCTTCTTATTTATACCCTAATTTACGTAAAAATCATATGGAATACTAGGAACACTGCCTCTTCCTTGGTTACAAACTGGTAACCAAGGAAGGCCTAGATTAAAACCACCACACCATCATCTGGACCAACAGGTTTCCTTTCCTTTTACTTTGCCCCCAGGGAGATTACGTGGTGCTCAGCATAGGGACTAATACTGTTCTGTTCTTGTCCCAGGATGCTGGGTTATACATCTGTCTTTGTGGGTTAAAACCAGTTTTTCTCTATATCATTGTATTTATTGTAATATTTTTAGTAAATTGTAACTCTGACTTGTAATCTCTCTTGAGTTGGGTTTATTTCTCCCACCAGTTTACATTTAAACCAGCACAGGGTGAAAAACAAGAGGAGCTGAAAGCCATTGTAGAGCAGGAAAGCTATGATGTAGTTGCCATCACAGAAACATGGTGGGATGACTCCCACAACTGGAGTACTGAAGTGGATGGTTACAAGCTCTTCAGAAGGGACAGGTGAGGAAGGAGGGCAGTGGTGTGACTCTGTAGGTTAGGGAGTGTTTCGATTGTATGGATCTCAGTGATAGCAACGATAAGGTTGAGTGCTTATGGGTAAGAATCAGGGGGAAGGTCAACAAGGTAGATATCCTTGTGGGAGTCTGTTATAGATCACCCAACCAGGATGAAGAGGTGGACAAATCATTCTACAAGTGACTGGCAGATGTCTCACAATCACTAGCCCTTGCTTTCATGGGGGAATTAAACTTGACAGATGTCTGCTGGAAACTCAACACAGCAGGGAGAAAACAGTCTAGGAGATTCCTGGAGTGAGTGGAAGAGAACTTCCTGGCAAAACTGGTAAGTGAACCTGCCAGGGGAGGTGCCCTGCAAGATCTGCTGTTTACAAACAGAGAAGGGCTTGTGGGAGATGGGGTGGTTGGAGGCCATCTTGGGCACAGTGACCACGAAATGTTAGTTTTTGAATCTCAGTGACGTAAGGAAGCAGGTCAGCAAAACTGCTACCTTGGACTTCTGGAGGGGCAGACTCCAGACACTGGTGGATAAAGTCCCTTGGAAAACAGTCCTGAAGGGCAAAGGGGTCCAGGAAAGATGGACATTCTTCAAGAAGGAAATCTTAAAGGTACAAGAACAGACTGACCCAATGTGCTGTAAAATGAACCATCAGGGAAGACCAGCCTGGCTGAACAGGGAGCTTTCTCTGGTACTCAGGGAAAAAAATAGTGTATGACCTTTGGAAGAAGGGGCAGGCAACTCAGGAAGAGTACAAGGATGTTGTTAGGTCATGTAGAGAGAGAATTAGAAAGGTGAAAGCCCAACTAGAACTCAATCTGACCACTGTTGTAAAAGATAGTAAAAAATATTTTTACAAATGCATTAATAACAGCAGGGGGGCCAAGGAGAGTCTCCATCTTTTTGGGTGACAAGGGGAACATTGTCACTAAGACTGAGGAAAAGGTTGAGGTACTTAATGCCTTCTTTTCCTCAGTCTTTAACATAAAGACCAGTTATTCTCAGGGTACCCAGTCCCCTGAGCTGGTAGATAGGGATGTAATCCAGGAGGAAGCAGTTAGTGACCTGCTCTGCCACCTAGACACTCACAAGTCCATGGGGCTGGATGGGATCCACCCAAGAGTTGGGGGAAGAGCTCACCAAGCCACTCTCCATTGTTTATCAGCAGTCCTGGTCATCCAGGGAAGTCCCAGATGACTGGAGGTTGGCCAATGTGACTCCCATCTACAAGGGCCAGAAGGAGAATCCAGGGAACTACAGACCTGTCAGTCTAAACTAAGTGCCAGGGAAGGTTATGGAACAGATTATCTTGGGTATAATCACATGGTGCATGCAGGACAACTAGGAGATCAGGTCCAATCAGCATGGGTTCATAAAAGGTAAGTCCTACGTGATAAATCTGCTCTCCCTTTATGATCAATGGTTGAGGGAAAGGCTGTGGATGTTGTTTACCTGGACTTCAGTAAAACCTTGGACAATGTCTTCCACAGCATTCTCCTGGAGAAGCTGTCAGCCCACAGCTTAGACAGGTGTACTCTTTGCTGGGAGAAAAATTGGATGGATGGTCAAGCCCAGAGAGTTGTGGTGAATGGTGTTCCCCAGGGCTCAGTGTTTTGGTTTTAAGACAAGGTTGCCAGGGAAACAGGACCTTAGATGGAATAGAGAACCCTCTTTCCTGGACCTAATGCAAATTTAGAAAATAAATTTGAGACTCACAAGGAATGAAGTAGGAACAAAGTAACAATTTCTACTGAAAACCAAAAGGAAAAAAACCCAAAAATAAACTACAAACACACAATAACAGAGAGAGAATTTCACCCAGAAAAGTCTCTTTGTTTGTTGTGTTGCTGAACCGGTAACTGAGGTTTCCTTCTGCGCAGTTACAGCCGCGGTCAGAAGGTGGGGTTGGCGGTCTTTCTTGGTTACAGCGGGCACTCCTGCAGCAGCGATGGTAATGACGGTCACCATGTGATAGTGGTGACACAACTGTGATCGAGATGGGCCGGTGGGGGGTTCCCCTGCAGGCATCGACTACCCGCGGAGTGGGACTGAGTTGGGACAAACCCTCTACCCAGAGCAGCTGCTGCAGTGATGGTCCCCACCTCTTGGCAACTGGAACTGGCTCTGGTGGCACAGTAGGGGGATGGCTGCCGGGAACAGGTACACAGTAGTTCCTTGTCAAAAGCCCAGTAGGGAACTGAACTCTCACTACACTTCATGCGATATGCACCTCTGTTATAGTTTCATACTTATGTTTTTTTTGGTGAATTTTCCACACAAACAGTCTTTGTTAAGATAAGATAAGCATCAGGTTTCATTGCTTGTCTAGCTTGGGCCTTAATGACTGTCCTATTGAAACGCTAAATAACCTCAGCACACTGGATGAATTGCTTAAGGGAAACCCTATCCCCCTGTAGCCATGACAGAGGGGCAGGCCCAGATGGTAGTGGGGGGGTGGACAGCATTAGTCAGTGAATCTTTTAGACTGGGGGGATTTACTCCACTTCTGCCCTGCTCCTTTGGTGGGGTGAAGGGAGACCTCAGTTTTCCACCAGTGCCAATTTCCATCCCCCGCTGATTCCATAGCACTCGGTTTCTTTGCTGAGACTCACCGCAGCTTGGGAGGGGTCCCTGCTTGCCCCCCTGACCACTTGCGCCCTGTGACGCTTTTTCTCTGCAGACTGCCACCATTGCCTGGTTGCCTTTCAGAGCTGTTGAGGATCAGAGGAGTTCCTGTTTGTCTCCCGATGAGAGAGTCCCTGTGGTGCTCAAGGCAGGGGTTCCACCCCTCCTCTGTTGTCACAGAGGCTACCATTGTCTTGTGGGGCTTTTGGGTCTCCCTGTTCTTTACTGGACCAATCGACGCCTCCATCCCTTGCCAGCCGCCAACTCCATAGCCGAAGGGAGAGGGCCTGCGCCCAGCAAGGACTGTCTGGAAGGAGCACTTTCAGAGATGACCTACCTGGAGCTGACACCATTTTCAGAGGAGTTTCCAACTCCCCCCACTCTGGGACACAGCAGGAGTGTCCTTGTTGGGGGCTCTCCCTGGGGTCTTAGACCAGTTGCCAACCATCAGTGAGTAACTGCAACCTTCACTTCTCCAGAGGCCCAAAAACACCACCTGGTGACCGTGAGTGAGTCATTGCAGTCCCTTCCTCCAGAGGTATGCCAGCACCTCCTGCTGGTTGTGGTTATAACTGCACCAAAAGGCAAAAAATACGTAATTGTTTTCCTTTGAAAGTTTTGGTTGAGATATTGTTCCTTGTTCTGTTTTTGTCACACATATATATATTTAGTGAAGAGCTATTATTTTATTTTCCACACCTTTTCATCTGAAGTCTCTTAATTTCAAAGTTATAATAATCTGGAGGGAGGAGTTTGGTTTTGCCTGTCCCACCCTCCTTAGCAGACATTTGTGTCTTGTTAAACTAAGACACCCACTCCCCCCACTTCCCCCGCCTGGGGGAGGGAGTGGTGTCTACTGGTCATTTTGTGGTTTTTTTCATTGTCGGTGAGTACCCTTGCATGGTGGCAATGGGAAAATTCAAGCAGGCACTATAAACCCATGACAGTATTGAGGTAAGTTCTTTTTAATATCTTTACCAACAGTCTGGATGTGGGGATGGAGTGCACTATCAGTAAGTTTGCACATGACACCAAGTTGAGTGGGACTGTTGATCTGCTGGAGGGTAGGAAGGCTCTACAGAGGGACCTGGACAGGTTGGATCAATGGGCCGAGGCCAATTGTATGAGTTTCAATAAGGCTAAGTGCCTGATTCTGCACTTTGGTCACAACAACCTCATGCAGCTCTACAGGTTGGAGGGAAGAATGGATGAAAAGCTGCTCGGTAGAGAAGGACTTGAGGGTGTTGATTGACAACCAACAGTGTGCCCAAGTGGCCAAGAAGGCCAGCGGTATCCTGGCTAGTATTAGAAACAGTGTGGCCAACAGGACCACTGTACTGAGACCTGGTGCAGTCGCGTCTTGAGTACTGTGTTCAGTTTTGGGCCCCTCACGACACTGAGGTGTTAGAACATGCCCAGAGAAGGGCAACAAAGCTGGTGAAGGGTCTGGAATATGTCCTATGAGGAGCGACTGAGGGTACTGGGGTTGTTTAACCTGGAAAAGAAGGTTCAGGGGAGACCTTATTGCTCTCTACAACTACCTGAAAGAAGGTTGTAGCAAGATGGGGGGCAGCCTCTTTTCCCAGGCAACTAGCAATAGGATAAGGGGAAACAGCCTCAAGTTGCATCAAGGGAGGTTCAGGTATGATATTAGGAAAAATTTCTTCACTGAAAGAGTGGTGAAGCATTGCAACAGGCTCCTCAGGAAAGTGATGGAGTCACCATCCCTGGAAGTGCTCAAAAAATGTGACACTACCATACGGTTTAGTGGGCATGCTGGTATTCAGTCAAAGGTTGGACTTGATGATCTTGGAGGTCTGTTCCAACCTTAATGATTCTCTGATTCTATTAACCAGTTGTTTACTTGTAGGCCAGGACTAAGTCAGGTTCCACACACCTAGCAACATGCCAACCATGCCGGATAGTATGATTACAGTTTACATGGGTGTCTCAGTTTAATGAGACACAAGTGTTTTGCTGAGGATGATTTATGAGAAATACCCAAACCCCTCCCTCTAAGCAACTGTAAATATGAAATTAAGAGGCTCCAATTGAGAAAAAACATGGAAAACAGAAAAAATTACAGTCCTTTATTAAAAGATATATGAGTATTGGCAGAACAACGAAAGAACACAAATAAAACAACCAAACAATAATCCTACACCCACAAATAATCCCCTTCAAAACAAACAAACAAACCAAAACAAAAAGTAACCAGTTCAGTTGTGCCCTTTGGTGCAATTCTAAGCACAGTCAGCAGGAGGAGCTGTTGGATCTCTGGTGGATGCCACGTGGCAGGCCCCCAGGTGTGCTGGAGAAGCCGAAAATGGAGGTCTTCCCTCCCCCTCACCGGGAAGGGGGATAAAGGAGGGAAAGAAAAAAAATTCTTCCCAACAGGAACTCACTGTCTGCAGTTGAAATGCATGGTGTGGCTTCTCCTCTCCCTCAATGTGCACAAGAACTGCTACCAAAAGAAAAAAAAAACAGGAATGGAGGAGAGGAGAACTCCCAAACAGTGCCTCTCAGATGAAAATCCAAGCAGATTCCCTGCTGGGTAGAAAAAAAAGCAGGTTGCAGGTGAAACCAGGGGCAGGAGAGGGAGAAAGAAAAAAAAAAAAAAAAAACAAAACCTACCTGGTAGCTAGGCTGAGAACAAAGCCACCTCGGAGCTCCTGCCACCCAACCACGTCCCAGCTCAGTCAACAGTGAAGTCACTGTCCTTTCCCAGGAGAGGAGAAAAACAAGTAAAAAAGAACTCCTCTCTCCTCCCCACAGACAAGATCTTGATGGCCATCGACTTGGTATGTGGTTCTACCAGCCACTTCTTTTGTGTTAGTCAATTGCCCAAGTCACAGCCAACCTGCCCATTCAACATCCCCTTCACACGGTGGGCAGGGGAAAGGGAAAATTACTGCTTAGTTTACAAGAACAAGCAAAACCATGACAATGGGGATGTATAAGAAACTTTCGAGCCCATGGAGCAAAACTTAACATTCATCCTGGAGGACAAAAAGAGACGTGCAATCTAAAGACAAAGACAGACCATCAGACTCTATTTGTAGCAACAGTGATATCTATCTGAAGAAACACTACTAATTTCAGAGTAGCTACCTTGTATTTACATATGAATTACAGATGACAAATCAGTATCTAGTTTATTGCTGAATGTTAATGGATTGGATTTCAGTGGCAAGGCTTTGGTAGCAAGAACTGTAGCTTGTAGAGAGGAGTCTATACAGGAACAGATTTTCTGGGAGGAACTGTGTCCCATGGGGGACCAATATTGGAGCAGTCCTTCTCTGAAGTACCGTATCCTGTGGGAAGGACCCCATGCTGGAGCAGGGGGAAAGTGTGAGAATTAAGGAGCAGCAGAGATAAAGGGTTATGAACGTACTGCAACCTCCATTCCCCATCTCCTCTAAGCTTCTCAGGGTTTTTGCCATGCATGTGGCATGGCACCCTATGGTTCCTCACGTCATCAGGGGGAGGATATGTGAAAATGGGATGGTGTGTCCACCTCAAAGCTATAAGCAGGTGTCCCAGTTTAAATGAGACACAGGTGTTTTGGTGAGGATGAACCATGAGAAAAGACCCAAACTCCTCCCTCCAAACAATTATAAATTAAGAGGCTCCTATTGAAGGAAAAAAAATTATGGAAAAGGAAAAATAACAACCCTTTATTAAAAGGTATGCATGTATTGGCAGAAACAATGAAAAGAAACAAGTAAAACAACCAAACAATACTCCTGTACCCACAGACAATCCCCTTCAAAACAGACCAATAAACAAACAAAGGAAAAAAAAAAGGTAAACAGTTCAGTTTTCACCCTTTGGTGCAATTCTAACCACAGACAAGAGGGGGCACTGTTGGATCACAGGAGATGCAGAGCTTGTGGTGTCCTGTGCTAGTCACCTGGTGGTGCTGTTGGATCACTGGAGATGCAGAGCCTGCAGTTCTGCACACCTGCCAGCAGGGAGTGCTGTGGGATCACTGGTCGGTGCCATGGGGGGGGCAACACCCTCCAGGGTGTGTCAGAGAAACAACAAAAAAAGTGGGTTTCCCTTCCCACACACTGGGAAAGGGAAGAGGGAGAGGGGGAAGGGAAACAACAAAAAGAAAGTCCTCCCAATGAAAAAATCCAAACTCATTCCATTCGGCTGGTCAAACTATTCGACACAGTCCTCTCTCTCCCCCTGATGTGCACAAGGACCACCACCAGGAAAAAAAAAATGAAACGGGGGAAAAAAAAAAAAAACCACCTCCAGAAAAAAACATCTCCTCTCTGATGAGAAATCCAAACAGGCCCCATAGCTGTCAAGCAGGTAGAGAACAACAGAAACCATCGAGCTTCCACTCTGACCTGTGTTCCAGCCACAGCCAGCCCACAAACTCCTCCCCTTGTTTCCCAGGAGACAAGAGAAAAAAGTAAAAAATTAGCCCCTCATCTCCCCCGTTTCCTAGTAGACTAAGTTATGAGCAAATAATCAGAGAGCCAGTTCTTTTGTGTCTCTTAAGTGCTCACCTAATAGCTCTGCATGCAGTGGGCAGGGGGAAGGGAAAAAATTCCTACTTAGTTTCTAGGAACCAGTAAAACTATGACAGGAGGATGTAGAAGAGTTGGGAATGAAGGAGTGGAGTTGACTTTAGAAAGAAAAGGTGGAAGAATGTGTTTTTTAGTTTTGTCTTTGTTTCCTAAAAGACCAAGGAGGAAAAAGACTCCAGGCCAAATTAGGTAGGAGATAAGGGAGCAGTTTTAATGAACCTTCAGGCTCCAGGAATACAAACCCACATGCACACCTTTCGACTCAGGTGTTATAATTTTATAATGATTTCCATCCAATCCCTGTTCATCCACACCCCAGTTCTACCCTGTTCTACCCATTGACACAACCCTTCAGGAATTGAGTCTGGGGGAGTTTGGGACCCCCTCTTCCTCATCTTCATCTTCTTCGCAGCATGTGCAGTCCTCGGAGCACTTCCAAAGCTCCGGGCTTGAAGGTTGTTGTGTCTATGTTCTGGTGCAGATTTTAAGGTGTTTTTCTACAATTCTACCTTGAAAAGGAGACTAAACACGCTAACAGAATTTAGAGGGATTGATATGGAATGGGGTAGTAGGGTTGGGTATGTGTAAACACTATGTTAAGGGTAAGGGATAT
Source organism: Myiozetetes cayanensis (assembly GCF_022539395.1). Taxonomy (NCBI): domain Eukaryota; kingdom Metazoa; phylum Chordata; class Aves; order Passeriformes; family Tyrannidae; genus Myiozetetes; species Myiozetetes cayanensis. The sequence continues at coordinate 85,485 of NW_026088108.1, forward strand.
AATACAGCTACATTAAAATCTTCATTCATTACACAACTACTTCTAAAATCTACAAAAACTTAAAAAATTAAAAACTCTAAGGCATCATCTTTATTTGATAAGTGATGTCCCTGTCTTTATCTCAACCCATGAGCTTTTCCATCTTATTTTCTCCCCCTGTCCTATTGAGGGGAGAGAGTGAAAGAGTGGCTGAGTGTATGTCTGGCAGCCAGTCAAGGTCAACCCACCATAATTACTAAATAAAATTTTTGATTCTGTAAAAAAAAATCAGCAAGGTAGCTTGTGGAGCACAGAAATGGTAGCAATGATATGGCCATATGCTTGTCCAAGCACATGGTCATTGTTTTTCCCAGTCACAGCAGAGTATGCTGATAAGTGATACAGCAAAGAGAAAAAACTGACAGTGGCCACTAACTAGCTCTGTACTCTATTATACAGTAAAGGAAGTAAGCCCCATGACCAACACAGGAACCTGCCAATTAACAACTGAACAACTCTAAATGCAGTTTAATATGCTCTGATCAAACCTGCCATTATCTTAAGCCCTACATTAAGGACTATCGGGGGTTGATCCCAGCCAATGGCCAAACACCCACACAACTGCTCACTCACTGCTCTCTCCCACAGGAAGGGGAGAAAATAGAAGGAAGGCAAGAAGAGTTGTGAATCATGATAATGACAATTTAATAAGGAGGGTGTGCAAGCAAAGCAAAAAGAGGAATTAATTCACTACTTCACATTAGCAGGCAGATATTTAGTTACTTCCTAGGAAGGAGGGCCTCAGTGTGCATATAAGCTGCTTAGGAAGATATGCCATAACCACAAGCATCTCCCCTTTCAGCTCCTTTTCCTGAGATTTTATTGCTGAGCACGATGTCCTATGGTATGAAATATCATTTCATTTCAGGTCAACTACCTCAGCAGTGTCTCCTCCCAACCTTTTACCCATCCCCAGCCTACTCACTGGGTAGAGGGCAGGGGACAGTGGGAAAGATAAAGTCTTGATGCTGTACAGCCTCTTCTCAGCAATAACCAAAACACTAGTGTGTTATCAACACTATTCACAAATGCAAAGTACAACACCATATGGGTTACTATGAATAAAGTTAACACCATCGCAACTAGACCCTTTACAATCCCTGACTGGACAAAGCTGAATAGGAAAAGTATCATGATATTTACATTATCATAGGTATCATAGGCTAGGTTTTGCTCTCTCACTAGGCTGAGTTCTGCTCCATCACTGACTTTATTCAGCTGGAAAACACTTTTACAAATTTTGGACATAATATTTGAACTTGATCTTAATTTTCTTAAATAGAAAAAATGTGTAGGGTGCGATGGACATCTTAGTCTCATCAAACTTAAACTTTGTAATGTGCAAAAAAAAAAGCATTTTAAAGTAGGATGATAAACATGTCTAGACTTCCTAAAGAGACACAGAGTGAAACAGGTAACTTTGAAGGTCATGTCTCAAACTGTGCTTGGGAATGATTCATTTGAGGTAACCAACAGGAACTCCTATGTTCTGTGGAGAAGGACTGTCTATCATATCCTTGTTCAATGTGGAGTTTTTTGTGGATTTCCATCCTGCTAATCATGCACACTCACAACAAAGAAAAACTACTGTTAAAAAAATAGCATATTAATATGCACACCAAGACAAAACCTTTAGGCCTCAATTTTCTAAATATAATTTATAACCTGTATGGAACTATTACCATAGAGAACAAGATTATAGTTCTGGACAGGCTACACATGGGGGATTGGTATAGATTTATAGAACTCACTGAAGTGTCAGTAGTTTGCTTGCTGTTTTGAAGACTCAGAGTCCAATAATTCATATTCCTGGATTACATCTTCCAGTTTTTATGGATTATGCCCCATGCAAAATAAATGTTATGAGAATAAAAACAACTGTTATATCTCATGTATGAAAGATGTTCTAATTAATCACTGCAAGAAATACTTGAGAGAAAATGACATAGCAATAAAAGGACCACACAGTACATTACTTTATTTAAAAGTATGCACTAAATATAGCTGTCTTTTAACCAAGTGATTGTGTCAGCTCCTGGGAAGGTGCAGGCAAATTCTTACAGGTAATTTTAAAGAGGTAGATGTTTCCTTCTCTAAATTATGGAACTATTTTGTCTATGTGACATCATATCAATGAGTTGCAAACCAATTTTGCTAGGGGATACTCTGAAAGAAGGAGATGAGGGCATGATTGTATTCTTTAAGTTTAGTTTGAGACATATTATCCTTTCAAAAAGAAAATAAACTTTTGTCTTCTAGTTTCTTGGAGGAAGGTGATAATGTGGGTATTTGTATCATGACCGATCAGTTTAGCACTACTAAAAATTGTTCTTGTTTAGAAAGAAGTTTAATGATATTTGTCATAGTTCGTATTTTTTAGCAAGGAATTTTTTAGCAAGGAATTTTTCTTTCCTTTCCTCCTGCCGTGTGTGTGTGTGTGTGTGTGTGTGTGTGTGTGTGTGTGTGCTCTGTGATGGGCCATTTAGTTGAACAAAAGAATCAGCTGGAGCCCTTAATGGTGGAGATTTGTTTCCTTGACAACGAAGGGGGGAGTTGGCTGGTGTGTGACTGGAAGGGGGTGGAGGCTGGGGGGGAGGAGTCTCTCTCTCTCTCGGCCGGGGTGAGAGGCTGCTTTGGGCTGCAGACACTGCCGGGCTCCTTTGTTTTTTTTTTTCCTGTCGGAGGGGAGTTTCTGGCTGCTTCTCTTGGCTCACCTCTGGCTGACTGCAAGCCCTGCTTACAACGGACCCTAACCAGCTGAAGTTTGTGAGTTTTCTTCCATTGGGAGAACTTTCTGTTTTATTGCTGTTGTTCCCCCCGTGGCAGCCAAGGATCCAACAGCGCCACCTGGTGACGGGCACTGGACATTACAAGTTCTACTCCTCCAGTGATCCAACAGTGCCACCTGGTGAATGGTACAGGACATTACAAATTTTGCATCTCCAGTGACCCGACGGCGCCCCCTGCTGACTGTGGTTGGAACTGCACCAAAGGGTGCAAGAAATTGAACTATTTTCCTTTTGCCGGTTTATCGGTTTTGTTCATGAAGGGGATTATTGGTGGGTATAGGAGTATTACTTAGTTATTTTACTTGGTTTTTTTTTTTTGTGTTCCTGTTAATACACACATACCTTTTAATAAAGGGCTGTTATTTTTTCCCTTTTCCATAATTTGTTTTCCTTCAATCGAAGCCTCTTAATTTTGGATTTATAATTGCTTGGAAAGAGAAGTTTGGGTCTTTTCCTCCTAATTCATCCTCAGCAAAAGACCCTTGTCTCATTTAAACTGGGACAATATTGTATTTGATTAATTCCATATTTCCACAGGATGTTAGAAAATCAACAAATGGATAATGTTCCATGCAGAAATTTCACAGAACTGAAGGTACTTAATATCATGAAAGATAAAGCTCAAACACCCAAATTCTTCCTTCCTTTTGCATCCTAAAAATGCTTAAAGCAAAGAAAATGTTTTTATTGTGGGAAATTGTACATCTGTCAAAATGGACCCAGTTGTGTTCGCATTGCAGTCAGTGGGAGTTTACCATTCCCTTTTGAGTGGGCTACATTAAACCCTCTATCATTGACTTTTGAATAGAAACCAAGAACCTGATTCTGAAACATACCCTCTGGTTGGCAGATCCACTGAAATCAGTGTCATGAAGCTGGATGAATCAACCTCAAATTTCTAGAACATCAAAATATACTTGGTGCAGTAGAAGAAAAACCTGATCATAGGATGCAGTCTCTTTCTTTTTTTTTTTTTTTTTGAAATCCAAAGAAAACAGAAGTCCTTGAAAAATGGAACATTAGCTGTCCATATTGAAGCTTATATGTACAATTAAAAAATATATTTTATAATATCACTTTATCAGGATCCATATAGATAGGTATATAGCAGATAACTCATCATAAATATAATAGTACTTCTTACCTGTTACCTATGGCTACTATATTTGCTGAAACATATAAAAAAACAAACCCTCAGTGTATTTTTCGAGGCAGTTTAGACACTAGTTTTTCATTTTCTTAAATAATTGTAAATTCATTATTTTTTCATAAGCAAGAACATAGATTTGATTTTAAGTTGCATTATATTGATAAATTAAATCCTAATATCTGATGGCTGAAATAATTTTAAAGGGAAAAAAAATCTCTGCATATAGGTTTAACTTTTCACTGTGCCGTATTCTGTATCAGTAGAACAAAGGCTATATGCATAATGAGGTCATGCAAATGAAGTGAAATCAGCAAAAGTATAGTGGTGGAGCCGAAAAAATATAACCATCAATATAATGACCAAGGAGTAGAGAATTTAAATGTTTAATGCTTGCACATTCAAGTTCATTTTTCTGTCATCTTTTTGAATGGGTATAGATTGAGATTCTTGAACGACCAGAATGAGAAGATCTCTGTTTTGGGCAAAAAGGTTTAACAACATTCTTTAACAGACTGTCCAGATATACCTTTCTAGTCTACATCAGTTTACCTTTATTTTTAGAATGAATAGTGGGGATAATGGAGGAGAGGGAGAACCCCTATTTTCTGTGTTTTCAATGAGTGGGGCTTTTTGCCCTGTTGCACTGTCTGGATGTCAGTTCCCTATGTTTCAGCCATGATGGAAGTTTAGAGTACAATAGAAGCACAGCAACAATATGAATTACAATGCATTTATATCTTACTGCATGGTCTTCCCCCCTGAAATCAATGTGATCTAAAAATATCCTCCACTCTAAATCCCTTTACTACTGAGGCACTCTTGAAAAAACACTACACTTACAAAATAAAAATCCAAACCCCAGACAGAATAATCTTGGTGTTAATTGTTTTGCTTCTGTTTGCAAATTCACTATATTTTTTGAAATATAAAACTCTCATTTAATAATATAAAGTGTAAGACTATGTTAAAAACAATAGTATTTTACTTATAATTATCTTGTTACTTCAAATAAAAAACGGGAAAAATGTAGGAATTATACATAATGAATATATATAGTGTTATTTTTTATTGTTGTAGCCTGATAAAACTAAATAATATCAGCTCTTGGAAAAGAATAAATATCAAATATTTGTTCACAAGTGAACCTCTTGAGGAAAAAAAAAATACACTGAATTAATAAATGAAATGCATTTTGAAATAGGTTTTCTTTTATTTCAGAGTCTGATTCAGTAAATTTATGTTAATTGGTTTTATGATTGTTATTTTATGGAAATACTTTTTTAATTTTGACAAATACTACAGCTTTAACAAATAATGTCTGAATTGTCTTAACAAAGAAGAAGAAGGCTCTATGTTGCTAACAATAGAATAACCACATTCCATATCTCTTAAATCCACAATATATGTAGTGCAGGTCCTGAGTGGCCTTTGTTTTCAATATGTTTTGTAAACTTTTAGGGTTTTTTCTACATCCAATATGTCAAATTAATTTACAGGTCACTATTACTGATATTTTCCCTTGGTTTTTGGTTTTCTGTAGAAAGCGGGCAGCTGAGACCAAGTCTTCAAATGAAGGGGGAGGGACAGGAGAAGAATCAATATACATATAGTGTGCCAGTGTCTGTAAATTGGCATATGACAGCAAGCCAGGAGAAACCTTCAGTATTCATTTGCATGCTGAAGAATATCCAGGATTAAACCAAAGGATTTAGACCTGACATTTATTATTCAGTTCAAAGACTTCTTGAAGGAAAGTTTATTTTCCATTCATAGATGAAAAATCTAAGATAAATAAAGACTGGCTTAGTATTAACAGTAAATACATATCTTTCCTGTATTTCTTATAAATTTATCTAATATGATTGCTAAACAAATGTTTACTGTCAAATTAGTATATTTTTCTCCTCAACAATTCAAAAGAAAAACATCTAATCACATTTACTATGTAGCATTTGCAAAATGTGTCTATTTAATTCCAGAAGTTTACTTTCCATAAATAAAATTATAACTCATGTTTTTAAAACAAATTAAAGTAATATTTTGAACAAACTTTAAATAAATACAAAAGGAAGATTTTTATACCTTTCTATCTTTATGTAGACAGATGTATTTTTCTACCTACTGTAGGCATCAAGTAGTATTTTTCAAGCAGTATTAAAAATACAAGCAACATGTGAGTTTGCGTGTAGTGAATTTATAACATAGCACTAATTTATTTTCATCATCTAATAGGTTTATAAAATATTTTGGTGATGCTTAGCATTCAATCATTGATAGCTGGTACTGATAAAAACTCATAATCTAATATAATAAAAATTTAAATAAACTAAGCCTTCTCTTTTAATGAGAGTTGGTACAATGCTTTGACTTGTCACTAATTTAAAGGAATATATTACAAATCTTTAAAGTGATGGTGTCCAGATAACTCTTCCAATAATGTTGACAGGATGTTGGTACCTTCTGTGAGCTGCTTAGTGTCTTGCAGGATCAGGGCCTTAGTAAGCATATCCACTTAAACATTACTTCAAAATCTCTAGTCCTTGCTGAACAGTTTTTAAAACTTAGCTTACTCTGAAAACAGAACAATCAGTTTAATGCCTGATTCTTCAAGAATTAGGATTTACTATAATTAAAAAATGTACTGAAAATATATAGGGACAAATCCCTAGCTGAAGTAAATTTTCCTAGTATATTTCATTCACATGGGTTGTGACAATTTACATGCATCTGATAACTTGGTCCTAGTGTTTGTTTTTGGTCTTATGTGTGTAAGGCACTGAGTGTCTTCATGGGCACAGTTCTCAGTTCACTAGTGTGAAACCACAATGAGAGTTTGTGTTCAGTGATGTTCAGGTTTGGACCCTTTATGAACACAGAGCAGAACAGGATAAAATGTTAGACACTCCTTCTATGATTTCTGAATACAAAACACATATTCAAAATAAACAGATAAAATTCTTACATTTACGTATTTGGAAATCCATGTTTTCTGAAAAAAAACCCCAGACATGTAGACACTCATTTGGTCTTCACAGATGTTCTGATAGATGATAAAATTTATAATTTAAAATATATTTGGGAACCATATTGTTTTTTCTTTCAGATTCACACACATGCATACCCATTTATTTGTGTATGTATAGTATTTTTATTCCTTCATATGCAATAACACGGTTGAGAGTTATTTTTTTAGTTTGTCATGGTCAAGTTTATACTGAATGTACATACAGTCACTTGAAACAAAAAGATGCAATATGCTAGATTTAACACTCCTTTGTTATATAAAGCTAAGGTTCCCCACTTATTCCATTTTTTAATTATTCTCTGACTAATTTCTCCTATTAAATTTGAAATCTCACATAATAACGAAAGACAGGACTTTCAGTGAGATTCTCTTCCACTGCATTGTAGCACATAAAGAACAATATTGGGCTTATGTCCATTAAAAATGTGTATAGACTACATCAGTAAAATATGAATAAAATAAAAATTATAGTTTATTTAATTTATGCATTTATGTATATATGCATTTATGACACAATGAGGTGTACTCCTAAATTTTATGAAAAAATTGGTCTTCTTCTTTAATCTTGCTTGTAATATTTTTTAAGTTTAGGTATATAACCATAAAATAGTTTCTGTTAATGTTGAAGAGTTCATATAGGACTGATATTGCATGCATTGTTTTGTGAATATTTTGAGGCATGTGGTAACCCAAATAACACATATGTTTTTGCAAATTAATTAATTCTATAACAGTACCCGGTAATAAGTATTTGCAGTGTAACAGGTAATTTTATTTAAGGTTTTTTTTATAGAAAGCTAGACTTCTCAATCTTACCTTCACACACTAATATATGGTGAATATCTACTAATGTTCTGAGGTCTTACAATGCATTATACTTTCATCTGAAAGTAACTTTACTGATTTCAAATTAAATCATGTCATGAATTTGAAGGTCTAGTTGATGAATTAGCTGCTTAAAATATACAGAACAGAAAAGATTATATTGAATAGTCATTATTAGTAATAATTGCAAATAGGAAATTCTTAGACTAGATGCCAATTAATTTCTTTAATAAAAATCATAATCAAATCTCTAGGATGTACAAGAGATCTAGAACATAGTTCCAGTATGTCATAAATATCAAGAGATGATTCTTAGAAAAGTCTGTACTTAAAATAAAAATGAGAAAAGAAGCTTGCTAAATCATTCTATCAGATGAGTGATTAGATTTTTCAAGGAATTGTGATTAGATTTTCCAAGGAATTAGATGAAATTAGTTTTCACAAATCAGTCCAATATAAGAGATATTTTACCCTCCATTTTTATCTATAAGACACATAATAATATGTAAAATATCTACAAAAAGACTTTTTTTCATTTCATGTAAATAATTCATCTTAAGGGAAAGTAGTATCTTACATGCATGCACACATATCGTGTATATAAATAAACTGAAGTTTTAACAAGGAGTATACTAACAAAGTAATTGTTTTTTAAAATATTTCATTAATATTCCTACCAGTTTACATTACTCCCAGGAGATACCAAAGAAATATTAAAAATACTCTAGAAATAAAAAGGATATTTGTCGCTCTTGTTTAAATTGATGTATGATGCTGTCCTATAAATGTCACATCAGATAACCCTGAAAAATCATAATGAACATCCGTAATTATGCATATTCATGATGGTGTTTTGCATAGTGCTAGCAGCAGGTTGCATGGGGGAATATGAAGGGAGGGTGGTGAAGAAATGGTTTCACAGACTAAAATTATTGCCAGCATGCTACAAATAGACTCCACATCAGTTTCAGTTTGCTTGGTTTACAAAAACAAAACAAAATCTGTAGTATTATCCTTAAGATACTTACAATTAATTGGTATTTTTGTGCCATATTTAGCCATAAAAATTTAATAAGGACAAGGTACTGAGAAATTTCAGTGCTAATTATAGGGTTCTTTTTATTGTTGACAGTGTCGAGAAAACCAAGAAAGAGAAATCAGAGGAGTACTTTTCACAGTTGCCTTTTTTTTGTCGTGTTTCCAGCATTAGACCAAAGCACAATTTTCTCATTTGTTCACGTGACATAAATGAATGTGAATTAAGGTGCATTGTTGTTTCTGCACCAAATTACATGCCTAACCAATATCCAATAAACTATGAGAGTTCAGTAAACTAAAAGACTATGAGAGATAGAAAAATTGTCCTGTGTCTACTTCAATCGCTATTTGTACAGAAGCAGAGTTAATCAGGGGTTTTAGAAGTAATTATCATCAGAGTTTGGATAGTACAAATACTTGGGTAAACAGCAATTATTCTTTCCACAAGATTCCAAATAGAAACAACAATACTGGTATTGTCCTCCACTTCTCATTAAGGGGATTCAGGGATGGAACTGAGTGCTCTGAGGTGGATGGGAAACTGACAGGCAAACTGTGTTCTGAACAAATCTTTCATGATCCCACTACAACTGACTCAGGTCTTTGGCCTCAGCAGTGCCAGCTGCATTGGGAAAAGCCAAGCCTATCATACCATCTTCTCATCAAATCTTCAGTGCAAAGGCAAAAGCATAGTTAGAGCTTAATGAAGAAACAAATACAAAGAAGATTAGACCTTGTTAACACTTGCATTCATTTGTTTATATGAAAAAAATTACAATGAAGGGATTGCTTTGCACAATTTTTTATAAGGACAATTATATTGATGAGGTGCTGTTTTTATAAATGTTTTTTATACATTTTGCTGTGACCACATAACTGGAACCCAGCAAACTGTTTTGTCAAAAAAAAATCCATTTCTAACAATTTTGTTAATGACAACTGCCACTCCATAAACATATACTTTAAAAATGTTGATATTAATAGGTTTTTACCTCTTTGATGTGAAGTGTTAACTTGCATATTTTATTCACGCTTTTGGAAAATAACATGGAACTTTATGCATTGTTATTGAAGTTAATCTGTTCTTTAGAATGAACACTGATATTTGATGGTTCTAAATTACTCTAAGATCAAACTATGAGCTCTTCTCACTGAATAATACTTTCCTTCATGAGTAGTTATACTGATTTCAACAGTGCTTCTTGTGGGGTAAAATGCTACTCTGTGTAAGTATGGAATTCACAAAATGGTTCTCTAATTATTTTTCACCCTTGTGAATTTAAAGCAAAATTACTTTAATTAGGGTCCAAACCTAAAAAGTTTTTTCATATCAAATTTCTATTGAAGACAATGGGAATGTTGTGATTGAAGAGTTCAAAGAATTAAGACCCCAGTCTTTAAGTCTGTAAACTACATAGTCTGCAACAAAAGATTAGACTGAATATACCATTAAAAGATGAAAATCTGTTGAAAGTATCTTGTAGAACTATGTTCTCAGTAAGAATTCAGGATTTCTCAGATAACCAGAAGGCCTTTCTTAAGTATGTTAATAGCAAGAGGAAGTCTGAAGAAAACATTGGACATACTTGGTAGAGTACCATGGGAAAAAACCCTGTAGGGAAGAGGGGCCCAAGAAAGCTGGATGATATTCAAAGATCACCTCTTCCAAGCTCAGGAAAGATGTATTAGACAAAAATGCCAGGAGCCTTTGTAGATGAACAAGAAACTCCCAGACAAACTTAAACATAAAAAGGAAACCTACAGAGGGTGGAAGCAAGGAAAGTTAGTCTGTGAGGAATACAGAGAGATTTTCTGAGCATCCAGGGATGAGGTTAGGGAAACTAAAGCCCTGATAGAATTAAATCTGACCAGGGACATCAAGGGTAACAAGAAAAACTTCTATAGTTATGTTGGTGATGAAAGGAAGACAAGGAAAAAAGTGTGCCCTCTCTGGAAGGAAATGGGAGACCTGCTTAGCCAGGATATGGAGAAGGTTCTACAGCTTTTTTGCTTCAGTTTTCATTGGCAAGCGCTCCAACCACATTGCCAAAGTTACAGAAGGCAAAGGCAAGGACAGAGTGAATGAAGAACCACCCACTGTAGGGGAAGATCAGGTTTGAAACCATCTAAGGAACATGAAGGTGCACAAGTCCATGGGACCTGATGAGATGCATTGGTAGGTCCTAAGGTAACTGGCAGAGGAAGTGGCTAAGGTGCTATCCATCATATTTGAGAAGTCATGGTAGTCCAGTGAAGTTCCCACCAACTGAAAACAGGGAAACATAAGGCCTATTTTTAAAAACAGAAATAAGGAAGACCCAGGGAACTACAGGTCAGTCAGTCTCACCTTGGTGCCTGTCAAGATCATGGAGTAGATCCTCGTGGAAACTATGCTAAGGAAAACAGAAAATATGGAGGTGATTGGACAGCCACCGTGGTTTCACTAAGGGCAAATCATGTCTGACAAATTTAGTGACCTTCTATGACAGGGGGGGTAGATGAGGGAAGAGGGACTGATGCAATCTACATGGACCTGTACAAAGCATTTGACACGATCCCACATGACATCCTTGTCTCTAAACTGGAACCATGGATTTGACGGTGTCTTGGTTTTAAGACAACCTTGTCAGGGAAACGGGACTTTTGATGGAGTAAAGAACCCTTTTCCCCAGACTTAATGGAAATTTAAAAATAAATTGAGATTCACGAGGAATGAAGTAGGAACAAAATAACAATTTTTACTGAAAACCAAAAGGCAATAAACAAGAATAAACTACAAACACACAATAACAGAGAATATCACCCAGAAAAGTCTGTTTGTCCACGGCTGCTGAACTGGTAACTGAAGTTTCCTTTAGTGCAGTTACAGCTGCGGCCAGAAGGTGGCGTTGGAGGGCTTTCTAGGAGGCAGCAGACGCTCCAACAGAAGCTGCAGTCATGGAGGCCATTATGCAATAGTGGTGACAAAATGGCAACCACAGTGGGAAGGAGGGAGGGGGGGTGGAGGTATGCAGCAAGGTCGTGGAGCCTAGCAGCAAGGAAAGAATGTAAATAATGTAATAGAAGGGTTAACTTTGTTTGTAAAATCTTATGTGTATGAGGGAGTCAGAAAGTTTTTGTTGTAATTAAACAAGGGGAGTTTCACAGACAGCTTGCTAATCAAGCAAGTGTCAATAAACAACTGATAAGAACTGCACCTTTTCATCTCTGACAAATACCAGAGGACCACTTAACCCAGCCACCGAACTCAAGTCACAAACAAATTTACATCCAAAAAGCCAATGCCAGACATCACTTAACATGTACTTAACAACCACGAACGTGTATAAAAAGAGACACTGACTTCATTTCGGTGTGTGCCTCGGCAGGGCACTGCCCTCCAGGCCACCCAGCACTGTTTTGCTTTATTATCGCTTGTTTAATAAATTTATGAATGTTTAATTGGAATTGAGTTGTCTAAATTCTTATACTAACTTATAACAAATAAGAAGTGAACATCCAATCATATGTGAAGGTTGGTAGTAATATATAGATAATAGAGTTAAGAATAGTTTTGGTATGTAAGATTCTATGGGCAGAGTGTGAGTGCAGCTGTGTGAGAACAAGATATAATATACTAGATGAAGCAATAAAAAACTGAAAGTAGGCCATCATCATAGAGTGCCCAGTTTTTATTTTTATGGTCATCCTCTATATACAACAATGGGGGGGGGGGTGGAACACACACTGCCCTACAGGCACTGGTGACCCCTGGAGCGGGGCTGCAATGGGAGAAACCCTCGACTTGGCGCAGCTGCTGCAGTGATGGTCCCCACCTCTTGGGGTCTGGGACCAACTCCGGTGGCATGGTGGAGGGATGAGGGGAACATCTGGTAGAAGCAAGGATGGGGCATCTCCTTGTCAAAAGCTGAGTAGGGAACAAAGAGGTAGCTAAGGTGATACCAGCGGTCTTTATACCCCTCTAACTCCTGCGGGGCTTCCTGCGATTTCATCTCCCTTGCCCTACCCCGATCTCACAGTGTCAAGCACCTTAATGAGTGTGTCCCCCCTCCCTACACACACACACACTCTCCACCAGGTCCCAGCACGGGCTGCGCCAGCAGATTGCACACGCCACCTACTGGTGGTATGGTAAAATTACAATTACCTATAGCAGATGGATGGAACAAGCAGTGGCTAAGGAATTGGCTGTATGGTCACACTCAGAATCACAGAATCACAGAATCACAGAATCACAGAATGGGTAAGATTGGAAGGAACCACAGTGGTGTGATCTTGTCCAACGTCCCTGCTCAAGTAGAATCATCCTGGAGTACATTGCACAGGACTGCAGTTCTTGAATATCTCCAGTGAGGGAGACTCCACAAGAGCCTGGTTCCATACTTTTGACACCCTCCCTTCAGATACTTACAGACATTGATAAAATCCCCTCTCAGTCATCCCTTCTCCAGACTAAACAGGCCCAGGTCTCTCAGTCTTTCCTCATAAGAGAAATACTTCAGTCCCCAATCAACTTTGTAGCCCTCCACTGGACCCACTCCAGGAGCTTGTACTGGGGAGCTCAGAACTGGACACAGTATTTCAGACGTGGCCTCACCAGGGCTGAGTAGAGGGGCAGGATCATCTCCTTCGACCTGTATGCAATGTTCTTCCTGATGCACTCCAGGATACCATTGACCTTCTTGACCACAAGGACACACTGCTGCCTCATGGACAGCAATTTAAAGAGGGCTACCAGCAATTTAAAGAAGAAGTATCCCATATCCTACCAGTGTGGACCAGAGTCTCTGCTATTGGGAGCAAGTGCCCCCCTGCTTGAGAGAGAGGGTACAAACCAAGATGTAACTTGTGGTTTTACCTGCATGACCACAGAGAAGAAATGAGAAAGTGGGGTGGAAAAACCACCTTTGCACTAGCAGCACTGATACATGAGTTGAGAGGAAGAATAATCACTTCAGAAAATTCTTCAAGGATAAATGCTTCTCCAGTTTCCAGTGGGCAAGTCCTAAGACAGAATAGGAGGACTGATATTACTTCCGATCCTCTTGAAGGGACCTCCAGTTTATATTTACAAAAAGTGAACAACATGTACTATGACCAGAACTAGAGGGGCCCTGCCTCCAGCCAAGTGGAGGAAAGGGACAATCGTATCTATTGGACTGTGTGGATCCAATGACCTGGCACATCTGACCCACAAGAGTATAAGGTTTTAGTTGACACCTGTGCACAATGTACTCTGATGTCATCAAGATATGTAGGGGCAGAATCCATCTCTGTTTCTGGGGTGACAGTGAGATCCCAACAACTGACCGTACTGGAAGCTGAAGTGAACCTGACCAGGAACGAATGGCAAAACCATACCATTGTGACTGTCCCAGAGACCCCTTGCATCCTTGTCATAGATTACCTCAGGAGAGGGTATTTCAAGGACCCAAAAGGGCATTGTTGGGCTTTTGGGATAGCTGCTGTGGAAACAGAGGATTTTAGACAGCTGAATACCTTGCCTGGTCTCTCAGAAGACCCTTTTACTGTGGGGCTGCTGAGGGTCAAAGAACAACAGGTACCGAATGCTACCATAACAGTGCATGGCCAGCAATACTGCACCAACTGGGACTCTGTGATCCCCCTCCATGAGATGATTTGTGAACTGGAGAGCCAGGGAGTGGTCAGAAAGACTTGCTTGCCCTTTAATAGTCTTATATGGCCAGTGTGTACGTCCAGTGGAGAGTGGAGATGGACAGGAGATGATCATGGCCCGAATGAAGTCACACCACCCCTGACTGCTGCTGTACCGGACATGCTGGAATTTCAGTATGAACTGGAGTCCAAGGTAGCAAAGTGGTGCCACCATCAACATTGCTAATGTGTTTTTCTCCATTCCTTTAGCAGCAGAGTGCAGGCCACAGTTTGCCTTCACCTGGAGGGTTATCCAGTACACCTGGAAACAACTGCCCCAGGGGTGAAAACACAGTCCCACTATTTACCATAGACTGATCCAGACTGCACTGGGAAAAGGGTGAGGCTCCAGAACACTTGCAGTACATCATCATATGGGGCAACACAGCAAAGGAAGTTTTCGAGAAAGGGGAGAAGATAATCCAGATCCTTTTGAAGGCCAGTTTTGCCATAAAGCAAAGCAGGGTTAAGGGGCATGACCATGAAATTCAGTTTTTAGGAGTAAAATGACCAAGATGGATGTGACCAGATTCCAATGGACATGGTCAACAAAATAGCAACTATGTCCCCACCAACAAGCAAGAAGGAAACACAAGCTTTCCTAGGCATTGTGGGCTTTTGGAGAATGCATATCCCATATTACAGTCGGATTGTAAACCCTCTCTGTCATGTGACACAGAAGAAGAATGATTTCAAATGGGGTCCTGAACAACAACAATTTGAACAAATTAAACAGGACACTGTTCATGCAGTAGCCCTTGGGTCAGTCAGGACATGACAGGATGTGAAAAATAAGCTCTACACAGCAGTCAGGGAGAATGGTACTTCCTGGAGTCTCTGGCAGAAAGTACCTGAGGAGACTCAAGGATGGTCCCTGGGGTTCTGGAGTTGGGGATACAAAGGATACAAGGTCTGCTACACCCCAACTGAAAAAGAGATACTGGCAGTGTATGAAGGGGTTCGAGCTACTTCAGAAGTGATTGGCACAGAAGCACAGCTCCTCCTGGCACCCCAACTGCCAGTGTCGAGCTGAATGTTCAAAGTCCCTTCCACACATCATGCCACTGATGCTAAGTGGATTAAGCGGGTCACACCGATCACACAGAGAGCTCAAATAGGAAACCCCAATCACCGAGGGATCTTGGAAGTCATCATGAAGTGAAAAGAGGAGGAAGAGAAGATGACGTGCTGAGGAGGCCCCAGCATATAATCAGTTACCGCTTTCTTTGCTGACTTCCTGCCGTATTGTAAGGATACAACAAAAATGGAAAGTAGCTGTATGGAGTCCTACTCAGTGAGTCACAGAAGCTACTGAGGGACAAGGTGGATCAAGTCAGGTTGTGGAGCTGAAAGTTGTCCAGTTGGCTTTAAACATTGCTGAATGAGAGAAATGGCCAGCACTCTACCTCTAAGCTGACTCATGGATGGTGGCAAATGCTCTGTGGGGTGCTAAAGTAATGGAAAAAGACCAATTGGCAGAATAGAGGGAAACCCATCTGGGCTACTGAATTGTGTGCCCAGGTGGAGAAGTTGGCTGTAAAAGTACATCATGTAAATGCACATGTACCCAAGCTCTGGGCTACTGAAGAGCATGGCAACAACGGACAGGTGGATTAGGCTACCAAGCTGAAAGTGTCTCAGGTGGATCTGGACTGGTAACATAAGGGTGAATTATTTATGCATCAGTGGGCCCATGAAGCCTCAGGTCATCAGGGAAGAGATGCAACATATGGATGGGCTCATGATCGAGAGGTGGACTTAACCATGGACACTATCTCCCAAGTTATCAAGAACTGTGAAACATGCACTGCAATCAAGCAGACCAAGTGGGTAAAGCCTCTGTGGAATGGGGGACAATGGTTGAAATATAAATATGGGGATGTAACAGGGTGAGTTCGAAGGATGCCTAGATTGAAACCCAAGACACTGTTGAGAGCTCAACAATAAACCCAATATTTATTACAAGAGTGACCAAGTGTCATAGTTCCGATTTTAGCAAGGAATTTTTCTTTCCCTTCCCCCTGTTGTGTGTGTGCTCTGTATATGGGCCATTAGTTGAACAAAAGAATTGACCCTCGTCCACTAATAGCCGAGATTAGTCTCCTTGACAACGAAGGGGGATGAGTTAGTTGGTGTGTGACTGGAAGGGGGTGGAGGTTGGGGGGAGAGCTCAGTCTCTCTGCCCTGAGGGGAGGCTGCTGCGGGCTGCAGACACTGCCTGGTTTTGTTGTCTTTTTTCCTGTCGGAGGGGAGTTTTTGCTGCTGCTCTCAACTCAACTGTGGCTGGTTGCAGGCCCTGTTTACAGTGGACCCTAATCAGCTGAAGTTTGTGAGTTTTCTTCCATTGGGAGAACTTTCTGGTTTATTGCTGTTG
Organism: Myiozetetes cayanensis; assembly: GCF_022539395.1. Lineage (NCBI taxonomy): Eukaryota > Metazoa > Chordata > Aves > Passeriformes > Tyrannidae > Myiozetetes > Myiozetetes cayanensis. The sequence goes on from NW_026088108.1 coordinate 102,401, forward strand.
TTTTTCCTTCCCTTTCTTCCCCCCTCCTCCCCCCACCAAGGATCTCACAGTGCCACCTGGTGACAGGCACTGGACACTACAAGTTCTGCACCTTCAGTAACCCAACAGCGCCACCTGGTGAATGGTACAGGACATTACAAATTTTGCATCTCCAGTGACCCAACGGCGTCCCCTGCTGACTGTGGCTGGAACTGCACCAAAGGGTGCTAAAAATTGAACTATTTAAATTTTCCTTTTGCCGGTTCATCGGTTTTGTTCTTGAAGGGGATTATTGGTGGGTATAGGAGTATTGCTTGGTTGTTTTACTTAGTTTTTTCATGTTCCTGTTAATACACACATACCTTTTAATAAAGGGTTGTTATTTTTTTGTTTTCCCTTTTCCATAACTTGTTTTCCTTCAATTGGAGCCTCTTAATTTCGGATTTATAATTGCTTAGAAAAAGAAGTTTGGGTCTTTTCCTCCTAATTCATCCTCAGCAAAAGACCCTTGTCCCATTTAAACTGGGACACCAAGTAAACAGGAACCCGAGGAACAGGAAAGGAGAGGAGTAAACTAAACCCTCAGTGAAACCCTCATTCACACAGGTGTGTTTTACAAGGTTGTCTTACCAACCCCAGAATAACCAGAATTCCCCATAGCAGAGGTTTCATCCTTGGAGGGTCAACAGGCTCACAAAATAGCAGACGTCCCTGCAAAAGGCAACGTTGTCCTTCATGTGAAGCTTGAGAGCCCCGAGCATGAGCCACCTGCATCTTTTATCCAATTAACCAGTGACGTCTACCTGGACCGGTGGGGTCAGCACCTCCCAGACAGAGGTTCTCAGTCCACCCCCTTGGTTATATAAGTGTACCCTTTCAGTGCATGCATGAAAGCCCTAACGCATGCGCTGTTTAACTCAAGTAGTCTTATCTATTTGGGTCTGGGGGCTTTACTTCATCCTCTCCTCTTCAGTTTCTCCTTCAAATGTCCTCTATGGACAATGAGCCATTTACAGAACACCAATTAAAACAGTTTATACAGGAAACTCTCTCTCCAAGGACAAGGCTCCTGTTTATCAGTGAACTTGACAGGCAAGGAACAAAACTGGACCAAACACAGACCAAAAAATATCAACAATCCCTGATACAGGGGAGGTCTGGTAGACTGATTACATCACACTCCCATAAACCTACCAAGGCAAGCACTACAAGCTTACAATGGTGGAAACAACCACTGGATGTCTGGAGATGTACACTGTTCCTTACGCCATCACCTGGAACACCATCTTGGGCCTTGAAAAGCAAGTCCTATGGCGACATGGCACCCCCGAAATAATTGAACCAGACAACTCATTTCAAAACTAGCCTCATTGTCCTAGTTAGAGCAGCCAGGACCAGTTCATCACTGTGTGGGTGTAACCCAAACTGTGTATTCTACACTCTCTGTGTCATTTCCCAGGAACTGTTAGCAATAGACCATTTGCAGCAGCTGCCCAGAGCACACCTGACCTCTCAGGCTATAAACTGGGTGTTAAGAGGCCTGTGAGATAGGAGGATGTTCCTGTCCTCACACCCACAACTCACAGTCACACATTGTGGAACTCCCCACCCTGGGGGAGGTACTGGGCATTCCTGCCCAAACCTGAGCATATATAATCGTGAGGTCTTGGGACTTCTGGTACCACTCATCGGATCCAGAGGACCAGAACCTCGACTGGACTGCGACCACCACTCTCGACCGGACTGTGACCACCACTCTTGACCAGACTGCGACCACCACTCTCATCAATAGGTTTTCCTTTCCTTTTACTTTGGACTCAGGGGGACCATGTAGGGCTCATCATGGGGGTCAACGAACACCATTCTGTTCATGCCCCAGGGTGCTGGGTAATACCTCTGGGTTTTGTGGCTTAAAACCAATTGACTGTAAAATTATATTTATTGTATTATTTTTATTAAATTGTAACTCTGACTTAAAATCTTTTTTGACCTGGTTTCATTTCTCCTGCCAGTTTACCTTTAAACCAGCACACTCATAAACACCTGGACCAGACAACACGGTATTGAGTGGATATATCATATTCCCTATCATGCACGAGCCTATGGGAAAATTGAACCGTACAATGGATTGTTAAAAACCACACTGAAAGCAATGGGTGATGGGACCTACAAACATTGAGATCTATATTTAGCGAAGACCACCTGGTTAGTTAGCACTAGAGGATTTACCAATCAGGTTGACCCTGCCCAGTCAAAACCTCCACATACTGTACAAGCGGATCAAGTCCCGTGGTGCATATGATGAATATAACAGAATTGTAGAATTACAGAATCACAGAATATGCTGAGTTGGAAGGGACCCACAAGGATCACTGAGTCCAACTCTTACCCCTGCACAGGACCATCCCCAAGAGTCACACCATGTGCCTGAGAGCATTGTCCAAATGTTTCTTGAACTCTGTCATGTTTGGTGCTGTGACCACTTCTCTAAGGAGCCTGTTTAGGTGCCCAATTCCTCTCTGCGTGAAGAACCTTTTTCTAATATCTAACCTAAACCTCCCCTGTCACAGCTTCAGGCCATTCCCTTGGGTTCTGTCACTGGTCACCACAGAGTGAGATCAGTGTCCCTCTTCTTCCCCTCATGAGGAAGTTGCAGTCTGCAATGAGGTCTCCCCTCAGTCTCCTCTTCTCCACCCTGAACAGACCAAGTGACCTCAGTTACTTCTCACAAGGCTTCCCATCAAGGTCCTTCATCATCTTTGTTCTCCTCCTTTGGAGAGTCTCTTATAGCTTAATGTCTCTTTTGTATTGTGGCACCCAAAACTGCACACAGTACTCAAGGTGAGGCCGCACCAGTTCAGAGTAGACAGGGACAATCACCTCCCTCGACCAGCTGGCGATGTTTTACCTAATGCACCCTAGGAAACAGTTAACCCTCCTGGCTGCCCCAGACACACTGTTGACTCATATTCAACTTTCTGTTGACCAGGACCCCCAGGTCCCTTTCTGCAACACTGCTTCCCAACATCTCATTCCCCAGTCTGTAAGTACATCCTGGGTTGTCTCATCCCCCATTCACGCAGGTGTGTTTTACGAGGTTATCTTACTGACCCCAGAATAACTAGAATTCCCCGTAGCAGAGGCTGCATCCTCAGAGTGTCAGCAGGCTCACAAAGATAGCAGGCGTCCCCGCAAAAGGCAACGTTGTCCTTCGTGTGAAGCTTGAGAGCACCCGAGCACGAGCCACCTGTATTTTTATCCAATTAACCAGTGACGTCTACCTGGACCGATGTGGTCAGTACCGCCAAACCAGAGACCTTCGGTCCCTCCCCCCTTTATGTAAGTGTACCCCTTCAGCGCATGTGTGAAAACTTTAAAATTCCCCTATCTCATGGGCTGTTTCACTCAAGGGGTCTTATCTATTTGGGTCTGGGGGCTTTACTTCATCTTCTCTTCAGTTTCTCCTTCAAATGTCCTCTACAGACAATGAGCCAATCACAGAATACCAATTAAAACAGTTTATACAAGAAACTGTCTCTCCAAGGAAAAGGTTCCTGTTTATCAGTGAACTTGGCAGGCAAGGAACAAAACTTTCGCAGGTAGCTGGACCAAACACAGACCAAAAAATACCAACAATCTCCGATACAGATGGGGATGTGTACCTCAAGGGGATTTGATTTTTGGGAGAAAACAGTAGAGTGTTGAATTTTATAATATTGGTTGCTGAATGACAATGCCACTGTATGTCATAACTACCATGGACAATGAGGATGGACTGCTCCAGATACACCACTCGTGAGCTCCTGATGCAGTTTGCAACCAGCCAACAGCACACTAACCCTCCTGCCCTGGAAGATATCTAGGACTGATAGAACCCACAGTCATGGACTAGATGAACTTAACAGACATCTTGGAGGGATGGTCATTGACTGGAAATGAAACCCACACTTGTGTATATATGTACATATACATATATAGTTGGAAGGTGTAGGATTTAGACATAATGTAGATAGTATGGAATAAGGGGTGGATAATGTTCTGGTTCTGGCCAGGACAGGGTTAATTTTTGCAGTAGATAGGAGGGGGCATGGTTAGGACCCATAAGTTAATCTTTACCCCCTCACATCATTGCCAGGGGCAGGGAAAAGAGAGTATTTTCCGAGGAGAAGGGGTTCCTTCCCATCGAGTAAGTGTGACCCTGGTTGGGTAATGCTGGTTCCGAACTGGAGGGAGCAGTTGGGTATTGTTTATTGTCGAGGGTTTCCATGGTAAGCAATAACATTTCTTTTATTGTACCCTCTGTCATTAGTATTGTTGCTGTTGCTCTTCGTTTTCTTATCTCATTGCTGTTTCCAGTAAATTATTCTTATCTCAACCGGTGATCTTCACCTTTTGTGCCTCCAATTTTCCTCTCCAACCTACCACAGGGGGAAGGGGGAGGAGAATGGAGGGAGTGAGCTAGTGGTACGTGGTTTTGAGAATCTCAGTGGGAACACTAAATTGGGGAGTACCATTCCTAACCCGTGACAACCCCCAGCAAGTTTGATGATGACACCAAACTGGGAGGAGTGACTGATACACCTGGAGTCATGTTGTCATCCAGAAGGACCTCAACAACCTGGAGAAATGGACCGAGAAGAATCTCATGAAGTTCAACAAATTTCCACGTACATGGGGAGGAACAACCTCAGGCACCAATATATGTTGGGGGTTGCCTAGATGGAAAGCAACATGGCAGAAAAGGACCTGGGGGTCCTAGTTGAACATAAGCCAACAGTTTGCCTTTGCTGCAAACAGGTGAATGCTATCCTAGGCTGCATTAAACAAAGTATTGCCAGCCAATTGAGGGAGGTGAACCTTCCCCTCAGCGCTGGTGAGGCCCCATCTGGAGTCCTGTGTCAAGTTCTGAGTTCCCCAGTGCAAGAGAGGCCTGGACGTACCAGAGAGAGTCCAGAGAAGGACCATGGAGATGATTAAGGGACTGGAGCACCTCACATATGAGGAAATGCTGAGAGATCTGGAACTGTTTAACCAAGAGAAGGTTCAGGGGATCCTATCAATATATATAAATACCTGAAGGAAGTGTGCAAAGAAGATGGAACCAGAGTCTTTTCATTAGTGACCAGTGACAGGACAAGAAGCAATGGGCAGAAACTGAAACACAGGAGGTTCTGTCTGAACATCAGAAAACACTGTTTTACTATGAGGGTGACTGAGCAGTGGAACAGGTTACCCAGAGAGGTTGTAGAGTCTCCCTCCCCGGAGACATTCAAAACTGCCTGGACATGGAGGTCCCTTCCAACATCAACCATTCTGTGATTCTTTGACCCACGCAGCAGTTGCATATATACACATTAAATTAGGAAAATTCTGAAGTAATTTTACTCAGTGAGGAAAAAAGGTCTAATTCTGTCACGTTTATTCATGCTCAGTAGAAACTTAGTTCAATATTTTGATGGGAATGATGTTTTAGTTACTATTCATTGAGTCAGAATCTAGTTCTTTCTTTTTTGAGAGACAAAAAAGTGATCACATTGCATTGTTTCCACTAACTCTCATTTGCACTTCAGAAATGTATTCCTTGCCTCTTTAAACTACGTATTTTTCTTCCCTGAAACCTGTTTTTTCATGATTGCTCTCTTTCCTCCAAATATATTTTCCTGGGATTCAGAAAAACATCTTTATTGTTCCCTGTGTATTGCCGCATGTGCTCCTGGGATGTGTTTTTCCATACTCCTTGAAAATTTTCTTCATTTGAGTTCCATGCCTTTCATTGGTCATGACTCAGTCTCTTTATTGCTTTGGTTCTTTAGACCAGACTTCCAAAGCATTTCCTCTTTTTGAGTTTGGGGATGACATATAGGTCCACATTTCCTCTATTTGCAACAGTTTTTATCATCTCTTTAAGGTCACAACGATATGTAGCTGTCCCACACTCTGCATCAAAGTTCTCAAACTTGATGTGCCTCCTTTCATAAGGAAGAAGCATGTCTCTGTAGTCCTGTAGTTCTTTTTGTCTTAAACTAAATTTTCTCATTCCAGATCTACACATTCACACCCTTCCAAGGTATTCTGTTTTATTATCCAGTTACACATTACTACTTGTTTCATCTGTGGGTTGTCAACCTTGTGATGAACCTAGACTAAATATCTGGATTAAAATTATGCCAAAACTGGTAAACAAATACATTTAATTGTCTTAGGAAAGATCACTGTGAAAGTGTTGGCATTACATTTTGTGCTTCGTTTCAGTTGCAGTAGCCTCTGTTGAACAAAGAAGCCAAATGCTACGAAGAAAACCAGAAAACCCATTTCATTTAATTGATCTGGATACAGGACATAAATGCACCAGCAAGTTTTCCAAGGATGTTTAACTGGGAGGTGCTGTTGTGTCTCTTGAAGGACAAGATGCCTTGCAGAGGGATCTAGACAGATTGGTACATTGGGCAGTCATCAATAGCATGAAATTCAACAAGTCCAACCTCATGAGGTTCCCATGGGCCCACTTCTCAAGTTTATTCAGGTTCTTCTGGATGGCATCTTGTCCTTCAGGCATCAGCCACACCACTCAGTTTGGTATATCATCTGCAAACTTGCTGAGGGTGCATTCAATCCCTTAGTCTCTGTCATTGAAGACATTGAATAGCACTTATCCCAATACGGACCCCTGAGGGACACCACTTGTCACTGATGTCCATCAGGATACTAAGCCATTGAATGTGACTGAATAGTCCCGCCATCAAACACATCTGTCTCCAATTTAGAGAGAAAGATGTTGTGGGGGACCATGTCAAAGGTCTTACAGAAGCCTAGATAGATGACATCTGCAGCCCTTCCCTTGTCCACTGATGCAGTCACTCCATTGTGGAAGGTCATTAGGTTGGTCAGGCAGGACTTTCCCTTGGTGAAGCCATGATAGTTTTCCATCCACTGTCTTTCCTTAATTCACTAGGTGTGTGACCTTATCATGGAATAATATCAGATTAGTTAGACAAGACTTTCCCTTTGTGAACTCATGTTGATTGTGCCTGATGACTGCAATTTTCTTGAAATGTTTTTCAATAGCACTCAAATTTTTCCAGGTACTGAGGTTAGACTAACAGGTCTATAGTCCCCTGACTCTTCCCTCATGGCCTTTTTGAAGGTTGGAATATCACTGTCTATCTTCCAATTAGCAGGTATTTCTCCAAACTCACAAGACCTATGCACTCCAGTTGTTCATTGACACAGAGGGCGACACCACCTCCTCATCTCCCCTGCCTGTCATTCCTAAATAGCCTATATTATAGAATCATAGAATCATAGAATCATAGAATCAACCAGGTTGGAAAGGATCTCTTAGATCATCAAGTCCAACCCTTGATCCACTATTGCTTTGGTTACTAGACCATGGCACTGAGTGCCACATCCAATATCATCTTAAAAACCTCCAGGGATGGAGGTTCTCTGTAAAGAATTTCTTCCTAATATCTAACCTAAATTTCTCCTGGCAGATCTTGAGACCATACCCTCTTGTCTTACTGATAGTTACCTGGGGGAAGAGACTAACCTCCACCTTGCTACAACCTCCTTTCAGGTAGAGAGTGATGAGGTCTCCCCTGAACCTTCTCTTCTCCAGGCTAAACAACCCCAGCTCCCTCAGCCTCTCCTCACAGGACTTGTGCTCGAGTCCCTTCACCAACCTGGTTACTCTTTTCTGGACCTGCTCCAGCACCTCAATGTCTTTTCTGAACTGAGGGGCCCAGAACTGAACACAATACTCAAGGTATGGCCTCACCAACGCTGAGTATAGGGGAAGGATCACTTCCCTCGTCCTGCTGGCACACTGTTCTTGATGCAGGCCAGGATGCCATTGGCCTTCTTGACCACCTGGGCACACTACTGGCTCATGTTGAGCTTCCTGTCAATCCAAACTCCTAGGTCCCTTTCCACCTGGCTGCTCTGCAGTCACTCTGTGCCCACCCTGTAGCGCTGCATAGGATTAGAGAGATGAAGGCACAATTTGAACTATGCTCCTAGACTGCCTCTTCTGTGCTGTGTGGAGTTCCCAGCAGACAGCCAGCAGGTTAAAGTCACCCATGAGAACAAGGGTTGGTGATTTTGAGACATCCACCAGCTGCTTGTAGAATCTCCCTCATCATCCTGGTTGGGTGGTCTGTAACAGACTCCCACCAGGATATCAGCCTTGTTGGCCTTCCCCCGATTCTGATCCACAGGCACTCAACCTTATTGTTACTGACTTCAAGTTCTACAGAGTCAAGAGAGTCTCTAACATACAGAGCCATTCCTCCACCTCTCCTACCTTGTCTATCCCTTCTGAAGAGCTTGTAGCCATCCATGACAGTGCTCCAGTCATGCCACCACATTTCCATGATGGCAACTATGTTATAGCTTTCCTGCTGCACGATGGCTTTTAGCTCTTCCTGTTTGTTACCCATACTGCATGCATTGGTGTACATGCACTTCAGCTAGGTTGCTGATTTCACTCTTAACTCAGGCTTTCCACCCTTAGGTTCATCTCTGGGGAGCCTGGTTTCAACCCCTTCCCCCTTCAAACCTAGTTTAAAACCTTCCTGATCAGCCCTGCCAACTTATGGGCTATAGTCCTTTTGCCCTTGCTAGATAGATGAAACCCATCTGACTCTAACAGGCTAGGTACCATGGAATTTGCCCCATGGGCAAAAACCCCAAAATTCTTTTGGCAGCACCAATCCTTTAGCCACCTATTGATAAGATGGATTTTTCCTACTCCCCTCCTCATTCATCCCTGCTACTGCAGGAATAGAGGCAAATGCCACCTGTGCTCCTGTGCCATTAACTAATCGCCCCAGCGCCTTGAAATTCTTTTTAATTGCCCTGGTACTTTTTCCATTAATGTCATCACTGTCAGCCTGGATTACCAACAGTGGATAATCTGAGGGCTGAATTAGCTCAGAAAGTCTCCTACTAATATCCCTCACCCATGCCCCGGGAAGGCAGCAGACCTCCCTGTGGGATGTGTCCAGTAGACATATAGGGCCTTCAGTTCCCCTCAGAAGGGAGTCACCAACTACAACTACCCTTCTTTTTTCCTTTATAGCTGTGGTTGTAATCTGTCTGGTAGACGGAGTGCAACCAGGAGACCCTCCAGACAGATCTTACTCCTGACTGTCCTCTACCTGATTCTCTGGGTCCAAGACCTCATACCTGTTCTTTAAGGGCACCTGGGGAGGTGATGAGAGTGGGGAGGGAATTCTTTTACCTCTCCGATCAGGGATCTGTTTCCATCTACTTGGTTTACCTGATGGCAGGAGGGGCAGGGTTTTACTGTCTCCTGCTGGACTTCTTTTGGGGGCGAAAGTGTGGGACTCCACCAGTCAATTTCCCTTTCACTTTCCCTAGTGCTTCTTAGCCTCTCTACCTCTTCCTTGAGCTCTGCCACCAGGCACAGCAAATCATTCACCTGCTCACATCGTACACAGATGCCACTCACACTGTCCTCTGCTACTAAAGCCAGGTTCAAACACTCTGCACAGCCAGAGACCTTAACAACTGTGTCCATCTTGGTGTCCTTCTTGGGGGGTTCCATCTGTGTTAACACACCCCTTGTGATAACAGCAGCAATGGCTTTCACTTTTTTGGAAACCATTGCTAGTTTTATTTGAGTTGTGGGGAAAAAAACCAAACAAAAAACCCTCACCCAAGAGAGCTGGGAGGTGGCTTTGCCCCTCCTGCTTGCCCTACCTGCACTGCCTCGCTAACTGCCGTGCCACATCCCTGATGCCTGCTCCTGTTCACCGTGCTCCGGGTCACTGGTGCTCCTAGCAGCAGTTTAACTCCCTCGTGGATGGACTGGGTTCCACCCCCATGTCAGTTGATTCACCTCCCAGTACAACTCCAACAGCTATCTTCCATTACAACACTCCAGTCATAGAAACCTCCCCTCCATGTCTCCATGATGCCAATAAGATCATAGGTTTGATCATTCTGCCCCACTTGCTTGACTTAGGACACACTGGAATTGGTTGCTCCTGTGCCTCTAAAAGGTGGTTCCTAAAGACTGAGAGCATTATTAAAGACTGAGGCAAGAAAAGCATTGAATCCTCTTGCTTTTTCTTCATCCTTATTTGTCACGTGACCATCTTCAAAAAGCATCAGTGCACTGTTTTCCTTAGACCTCCTCTTCCTTGTTGACTGACACAACACTGGTCAGTTGCAACTATAGCCTAGCTTTGGCCTTTAGTGTCTGCTTCTGGCACAGCCATTTGTGCAGACATACACACATCCCTAACTCATTTATTCTCCATCCTATGTGCATTTGCATAGAGGCATTTGATGAAACTGACTTACTGGTTAGAGTGGATGGAATTCCTTTGTGCTACTCTTCAGGTGCTCTCTTGTTGCTTAATTACAGGGTAGCAACTCTGCTGTCCTTTTTTCTTAATACACTGAAAATTTTAAACTCAACCATTTCATGATCACTGTGGCCATGACAGCCACCTACCATCACATCTCCCATGAGTCCTTCTCTATTCTAAAACAAGTCTCTGAGGGCATCTTTCTTAGTCGGCTCATTGAGTACCTGTGACAAGAAGTTATCTCCTACAAACTTCAAGAATTTCCCAGACTTGATTGTCACAGCAGTATGATATTCCTAGTGATGCCTGGGAAGTTGAAATCTCCCATAATAACAAGGGCTACTGATCCTGAAATTTCTCTTAATTGCCTATAGACTAGCTCATCACTGCTTACGTCCTGTCTGGGTGATTGATAGTTGTTATGTCCTGGTCTGATCAGTTGGTTTAGGGGAAGGTTGTTTGATTTACTCTGGGTGGTACGCAGGAGAAACAACAAAATTCTCAGGAGTTTCAATAACAAACTTTTACTTGCAAACATTAGAACCTTAATGTAGAATAAGGTACTTGGTAAATTTTAAAATGTTGCCATTTTAGTTAGAAATGCAACAATATAAAAACATAAAAATAGCACTTAAGAAAATGTGTAAGGGAAAAGAAAGAAAGAGAAAGAAAGGATAAGAGTAGAAAGATATCACCACCCATGGAACTAGCGCTGAGACTTGATTTTGCAATTTCAACGTCCATTGGTCGCAGTCTTGTCAAAGTGATGGTCACAGTCTTGATCTGTTAAGGGTGGGGGAAGCCCAAGAAACATAGAGTTCAATGGGTTAATATAGGCTCGGGTTCAGGTGGGAACACTGGGGCAGGGAGTTTTACACTGTATGATGTAACTGTGGATCACGGGGCATCTTGGGCATCTTTGACGGTTTATGACACCTTCTTATACATTAAAGTTACCTCTTATGTCAACATAATTGAGCCAATTCTGGTCCATCTTAAGGGATGAATACCTTCAGGTCTACATGTGAATGTCCTAGTACTTCCTGGGAGGGCAGCTTTCACACCTGAGTCATTTTTGTAAGGGAGGACATTGCCATGATAAAAAGCACTATCCCACCTCATAGGATCTGCTTCTTATCGGCCTCTTTCCTTATCTGGCTCAAAATCCAGCCCGTAGCCTACAGTGGTGGTTGCACACTCCCTCTGTACCAGGGCTGTTACCTTGCAGGTGGTCAGCAAAGCACCCTGCTACTTTTGCAAATGGATGATTGAGTCATTAACCATTAACATTTCAGTGTCTCACAATAGTAAACACCCACTACATCTTCTATGTTTTCCATCCCCCCAATCCTCAGACAGAAGTTCTCAACCACATCATCCCTAACTGTAAGGGCTGTGCAGTCACATATCCCTTATATGTGGTGTAACTCCTCCACCTTGCCTGCCCTGCCTATCCCTCCTGAACAGCCCTCCATCCCAGCACTCCAGTCATAGGACTCATTCCACCAAGTCTCACTAATACCGATGACATCATAGCTTTGGGAACTGAGCAACACTTCCAGTTCATTCTGTTTGTTTCTTGTACCATGGTGTACAAGCATTTCAGATATACTCCTGTGCCCTCTATACTCCCCAAAGTAGCGTAAATATTCCCATTAGCATTGCCACCCTCAGGCAATGCTATGCCAACCCTTGTCTTGCCTTCAGCTCTTCTTTGGGATCCCCTTCCCCCACTGATTCTAGTTTAAAGCCCTCTCAATCAGTCCTGTCAGCTTATGAGCAAATATGTGTTTCTCTCATAGGGACTGGTGGATCCTTGTCAGGGCCCAGCATACTTTGTGTTTCAAAGACTTTTCCATGGTTATAAAACACAAAGTTCTTGTGGAGGCACCAGTCCTGGAGCCAGGTATTGATGTCTTTGGCTTACCTGTTTCTTCCAAAGCCTCTCCCTATTACTGGAGGAATTGAGGAAAACACTACCTGTACTCCTGAACCTTTTAGCATTATTCCTAGGGCTCTGAAATATCTTTTGATCAACCTTTGACTTCTTGTTGCAATATCAGTAATACCCACATGAAACAGCAGGAATGGATAATAGTCTGAAAGCTGAATTAAACTTGTCAGTTGTCTGGTGGCATCCCTGGTTTGGGTCCCAGGGAGGCAGCAAACTTCCCTGAAAAGAGGGTCCAGTCTGAAAATGGGTGCCTGTGTTCCACTCAGGAGGAAGTCACCTATAACCATAACTCACCATTGTTTTTCTGACAACACTGTAAAATGCTAAAGAAGTAAAACTGAAAAGATACTCATAGTCTCATCAAAATATCTTAATTCCTTTTGATCATTTTTCTTGCTCGGTTCTCCTGATTCCAATATCAGTGAAGTGGATAATAAAAAGGGTGAAGGAGATTCATGAGTTTGATGCGATTTCCTGCATTATTCCTATTCTTCATATATACAGTGGCTTGGTAGGCATGTGGCAACCAGTCAAGGTTAACCCATCCCAGTATCTTAAAAGGTTCACAATTCATGGCAGATATTTTTGACACCACTATTGAAAATCTCAAATTTCTAATGAAACCTGAAAAAGTTAATAAAACTGTAGATTTCTGAACTCTTCCACCATTTTTCATATTCATTTAATTTTTCCACCTTAAATTCCTCTCAGGTGTTAAAAAAGAGTTTGAATCTTATGTTCTGAGGCAGAGTCAGTTTATTACAGCTCGAACTGGGTGCCTCCAGAGAGAGAGCCTGAACAAAGAAATCCCTAAGCCTTTATATCCTCACAGTCTGTGCACCTCATCTTCACACGCTCTTCATGTGTCCTACACCCGCCTCTTGGTCCAATGGTGATTTATGGTCTGGGGTCTTCCAAGACCTCATTGGATTCTTTCTCCATGTCTGCATGGGCAGGCCTGTCGTGGTTTTAGTTAGCTCTCCCAGGTGAAGAATTTTCTCCCTTCCCCCCTGGCTATCAAGATAAGCATTTCAGAGTACAAAAGACCTAGCTCCATGGCTGATGGTCAGACATTAGTCTCCTAGGAGACAAGGCAGATAAGGACTTGCATGTTACTTTTTTCTCTCCTGGGCAATGAAGTGGGAGGAGTTGGGGGGGGCTACTGTGTGGTTGGAAGGAGGTTGGGAGGTGGAGCTGCATGTGGTCTCAGCTCTCTGCCCTCAGCGGAGCCTGCGAGGAGCCTCACCTGAATTTTTTTTTCCTCCCCCAGATAAGAACTATTGTTTTTGTTTCCTGCCCTGGAGGTTTTTTTCTTTTTCCTTTGGGTTTTTTTTTTTCCCTTGCATCATTTTTTCCCAGAGGACAGAACCCTACCAAGAGAAAGAAAGGGAAAGGACTAGGCAAAGCAGTTTTCTCGACCAGCCGGAGTAAGTGAAATTGTCTGGTCCCTTTTCCTCTCTCCCTCTTCCCTTTCCCAGTGTGCGGGAAGGGAAAGAAGGTTCCTTTTTGATTGGATTGGGTTTTTTTCTCCAGCGTACCCACGTGTTGGGCTTCAGACATTACAAGGTCTGCATCTCCGGTGATCCAACAGCGTCACCCGGTGGTTGATACAGGACATTACAAATTCTGCATCTCCGGTGATCCAACAGCGTCACCTGGTGGCTGATACAGAACATTACAAGTTCTACATCTCCGGTGATCTGACGGCGTCCCCCTGCTGACTGTGGTTGGAATGTAAATTTTGGTTCTAAACCTGATCCATAGTTACCAGTAGGATTAGACAATACACACAGAAAAACAGTTTAAACATCATTTTAATAGTCCCTGTTGTTCTAGTAACAGTCTCTGTAGTTCCACTTATCTCAGGAACAGAGGCTTTCTTCCCTCTGGGTAACAAATCCAGGGTCCTTTGCCAGCAAATCTGACCATGATGGAGATGGTCAGCAGAACTTGAAACAGTTCTTTCCACTTGGTTTGCAGGGGTTCAATTCCACCACTTAACATAGGTTCAATCTCTGGGCTGGAACAGATGAACAGGAGTGTTCAGACCCATGGGTCTAGATGACACGATGAATCTCTGCAGTTCCTGCAAAGCAGAGCCTAAACCATTAAACAATTGTGTAAATTAACCTTCCCTTAGATGAATATAGGGATTATTTTGTGTCTCGACTTGGGTATATGTGGATTTTAGTAAGGCTATAGGCAAGGCCTGAACCCACATCATAGATGTTTCTTGCCAAATCCTGTTTATTTGTGTTTTGTAAGTCAATGAACTGTGACTCTCTGTCTGATGACAATCTCAAAGGAACCCCAACCCTGGAATGCTTGCATCTTGACTGTGTAAGAGGATCTTGGGCTTTTATAACATAAAGTGACAGACTCCCGGTCGCAGATCTATAGGCCAGTTAGGAGCTTACCAGAAGCAGTCTGCGTGTGGAGTTTGATGCAACACCAAACAGCACCCTGGCACTGCCAGTATCTCATCGCAGAGAGCTGGTATTCTCTGGACAAATTCTAGGCCTTATCAGGGGACAGACCATTCTGCCACAACCTGCCCTAGATTGCAATCATCTTTACCTCATGGAGTGGTAGTACAGGTACCCTTTGCCTCCATGGATAAAAGCATGCTCATGTATTGGGTTAGGTGCACTCATGTATTTGTGCCTATATGTGTATGTGAACACTAACAAAACAACTGTATTACAATAAAACTAGGAAACAATCTAAACAAATCATCTAAGAAATGATGTTACCAGTTCGTCTCAAAGATTGTAGGCAAACTGAGAGCCAGGTCTCAGGGTCCCATGGAAGGGTCCACAGAACCAGTACTGTTGCAGTGTTGCAGTCACCTTCTCACCCCCTTTCCATCCTAACACAGGACTCTTCTTCTGTGAAACTGTAGTGGGTTTCTGTGGCTGGGTTTTGGTAGTGGAGGGGTGTGGGGGAGTCCAGTTGGTTCTGGACTCTCAGTAAGCTGAGATACCAAAGATGGAACTCCGAGAGAGCTGTTGGAGGCGGGAACTCCGGTGTAGTTTTAAAAGCGACAAGAAAGTCGCTGGGGGCCGACCCAGAATTTTTGGATACACCTGTCTAGAACAGGTGAACCACCGGAGTATAATAGGTTCCATGTTATCTAAAGAGGATGACTCTGTCGTCCAGAGTGGCAGTTACTGCTAAAGAGAAACACGCAATCAATCTAGATGCCCTGCTCCTGCAAAAATGCTAATTTGGAGCAGACATCATGGGTACCAGGGCTTCTAAAGTTGCTTTCAGGGGAGTCATGGAATTATTAACTTCCTGACACCTGCTTTTTGAAGCACTGAAAGACTTTAAGAAGTCAAAAACTACCAATTATAATATAAAAAAAAAAAAAAAAAAAAAAAAAAATAGAAAAAAAAAAAAAAAAAAAAGGGAAAAAAAAAAAAAAAAAAAAAAAAAAGGGGGGGGGGGAGGATACCTGTCTGTTCAGCTAACCTTTGAGGAACAATATTCTTATCCTCCAACAGACTGCTTTCTACCTGCCTGTTGTACACGCACAAGCTACATGGACAACTCATTTATGGACATTCAGCACTGAGAAGAAGGAATACCATTCTTGTGGACTGATGAAAGAAGGACTGGTTGATTCTTTGCCTATGTGTGTAGTTGTATTGTATTATTGATATTGCCATGTTGCTAGTGCAAGGGCCCTGTATTAGTTGATGCTGGTATTTTCTATAATACAAAAGAGGGGGAATTGTAGGGGAGTCCAGTTGGTTCTGGGCTCTCAGTAAGCTGAGATACTGAAGATGGAACTTCTTACACCTGGCAGAGGGTTAACCAGGGACAGTAGGATTGTAACACAGAGTGGGTTTCCTGTTAGGAATGTCAGCCTATTGTGTTAGGACATGTGGTTGTATGTCCAATCATAAGTTGTTATGATAGTAGTAAACCAATGCTGTGTGTACATGTGTCACCCAGAACTGTATAAAGGTAGTTGTACTGTTGCAATAAAAAAAAGTTGGTATCCTGAAACCCATGTCACCTCCTGCTTCGACCGCGACAACATATGTCAATAATTAACTAACTTGCTAAGTATTCACACACTTTGGTTAATAAATCTACATATCTTGCATAATAAACATGTTTGGAAACCATGTTATTCTTACAGCAAAAGTTCTGGAACAAATTAATATAAACATCACTTCTATTTTAAAGGTAGATGCACTGTTGCAATAAAAAAGCTGGGATCCTGAAACCCATGTCGCCTCCCTCCTCGACTGCGACAGAGGGGGGCTACAGGTGTGGTTTCTGTTAGAAGTCGTCCCATGGAGCCAATGCCAACCAGCTCCAGGACGGACTTATTGCCGCTGGCAAAGGTCAAGCCAATTAGGAGTAATAGTAACTCCTCTGTGATAACATATTTAAGAACAGAGGAAATCCCAGCCAGGGAAGAGTGTAGTGAGAACACGGGAATAACAATGTAAACACCAAGGTCAGTGCAGAAGGAGAGGGGAGGAGGTACTCCAGGTGTCGGAGCTGTGGCCCCTCCAACCTGTGGTGAAGACCATGGTGGAGCAGGTAGTCCCCCTGCAGCCCATGAAGGACTATCAGGGTGCAGAGACCCACCTGCAGCCCATGGAGGAACCCATGCTGGAGCAAGTGGATGCATGAAGGAGGTTGTTACTCCGTGGGAGGCCTAGGATGGAGTGAGGTCCTGCCGGAGACCTACAACCCGTGGAGAGGGAAGCCCACGCTGGAGTAGGTTTTTCCCAGATAGGACTTGTAACCCCTGTGGGGGACCCACATTGGTACAACTCATTTGTGAAGGACTGCACCCCATGGAGGAGTGACCCATGGGACAGTAGTTTGGGAAGAACTGCTGCCCAAGGGATGGACTCATGCTGGAGAGGTCCATTAAGGACTGTCTTCCATGGGAGGGATCCCACGGGAGCAGGGGACGGACTCGTCTCTCTGAACAGTGGCAGAAACAACAACTGACCGCAACCCCCATTCCCCATCCCCCTGCACTGCTGGGGGGGGGGAGGAGGGAGAACATGGAAGGAAGGAGGGGTAGAGGGAAGGTGTTTTTAAGACTGTTTTATTTCTCACTCTTTGGCTCTTACCCTCTTAGTAATAAATATAAGTACAATCCCCACTGAGTCTCTTTTGCCTGTGAAGGTAATCAGTAAGTGACCTCTCCCAGCTGTTATCTCAACTCATGAATCCTTAGCTGTTTTTTTTTTCTCTTTCTTCTGTCCAGTTGCAGAGGGAGAGAGCGGCTTTAGTGGGTACCTGGTATCTGGCCAGGGTCAACCCACAACAGAAGCTCAGCTTTCATACACTCCTAGATGACACTGGATGACAAAGCATTTTAGAGGTATAAGTTATATAAATTTGATCTCACAGTCACGTGAAATCCCATGTGGATTTCCCCACCAAACCAATCCAGGGAGGAATGTCTTTCACATGCTGCGGTAATTAGCGAGACACAGATATTGCAAACTGTGTTCACAAAATGCTGCCAAACTACTGGGACAGAACATGTACAAATATGAACATTGCAAACTTTAAACAATCAGTGTAGATAAAAGCAATATGAGTTTTCAGTTCTGCTGCAATTAAACTAACAGTTAAAAAACCCTAAAAGGAACATACGACAGAAGATAACAAAAATAATGGTGCCTCAGAGCTTTTTGGATTTTTTTAGTTTTAGTAGATTTCAAAAGTAGTTGTGTAGTAAATGTAGATTTTAATGTAGCTGTATAGTATTCCACCCTTTATCACAGTAGTTTACATATACTGAACTCTATTACTCCATTTCATATCAAAACCCTCTAAATTCCTTTACTGTGTTTAGTCTTCTTTTCAAGGTATGTTACTGGGAGGTTGCCGAGGTGAAACGATGAAAAAGTTCAGAAAAAAACAACCTTTATTACAAAGAAGTAGCAAACAAAAATGAGAAACCAAGGAACAGGACAAGAAAACAAACCCAAGACAACCTCCACTCACTCATTTTTTATTCACACAGTTGTTGTACATACCAACCTCAAAATGTTCAAGAACCCAAATATGATTAGCTGCATTCTCAGGTCTCCCGTAGGTTTAACATACTGGCAGGTATCCCTGCAGAGGTAACATTGTCCTCAGTGCAAAGCATGCTTCTGACCTGAGTAAGAGCTGTCTGCCTTTCATACAGTCAGTCTGTGAAATCTATCTGGGCATGTGTGGTCAGCACACGCCCAGTTAGAGGTCTCCAGTCTTTCCCCTGTTATGTAAGTAGAACTCCAACTGCGCTTGCACAGTTTACAGCAGGGGTCTCTCATAATGGGTAGGTGGTTGCTACTTCATCATCTTCCTGCTCCTTCCTCCTTGAATTGCCCTTGACTGGCTGTCAGCAAATAGCCAGACCCCAATTAGTTTCAGTTTACACAAGACGTTTCCTTTTCAAGGACAAAATTCCATTTATCATTTCTTGTTTTCTCATGACTTCGCAGGAAAAAGAACACAGTCTCACAAGTGGCAAGGTCAGACATGGGTCAAAAATAACAGCATCTAATCATGCACCAATACAAGGAAGAACTGTAGAAAAACACCTCTGTTTAAGAACATGGCACCCTAGGCCTGTGTCTCAGTTTAAATGAGAAACAGGTGTTTTGATGAGGATGAGTTATGAGGAAGACCCAAACTCCTCCCTCTAAGCAATTGTAAATCTGAAATTAAGAGGTTCCGATTGAGGGGAAAAAATTGTGGAAAAAGGAAAAATAACAGCCCTTTATTTAAAGATATATGTGTATTGGCAGAAACAACGAAAGAAAACAAGTAAAAAACCAAACAATACTCCTATACCCACAAATAATCCCCTTCAAAACATACCAATAAACAAGCAAAGAAACAAAAGTAAACAGTTCACCACAGTCAACAGGGGGCACTGTTGGGTCACCAGAGATGCAGAGCCTGCAGTGTTTTGGGCTGATCAACAGAGGACGCTGTGGGATCACTGGTCGTTGCCCCATGGAGTGACACCAGGGTGTGTTGGAGAAACCAAAAAAATTGGCTTCCCTCCCCCCCACATACTGGGAAAGGAAAGAGAGAGGAGGGAGAGAAACAACAATAAAAGGTCCTCCCCAATGGGAAAACTCACTCTGTCTTGTTGACTGAGTCATGTGGTATAGTTTTTCCTCTCCCTTTGATGTGCACAAGAACCACTGCTAAGAAAGAAACAAACGGGAAGGGGGAAAAAACTCCTCCCACAAGAGTTCCGCTCCGATGAAACTCCAGGTAGAATCCACAGTTGACAGCCAAATTGAGAACAAAAACCACTCTGAGCTCCTACTCCGACCTTGTTCCAGCTTCAGCAGCCAGTCAGTACTCCTCCCCTCTCCCCCGACCTAATTCCTGAAGAGGCATGTTAGGGGTCAGAATTGGGCAGAACTGGGGGGATGTATAGATCTGGGATTGGATGGGCCTTATTACAAAATCATAGAACTGTTGCCTGGGTGGGTGTGTATCATGTATTCCCCTGGGTCTGAGGGTCTGATTAAATGACTTGTTCTTATTATCTTATCCACTAAATTGACCTGGACTCTTTTTCTCTACGGTCTCTCGGGCAACAGTTTGGAGCCCAAAAGGTGGAAGGTGGGAATTGGAAAAAGCACCCTGGAAGATGTTGGACCTGCGACTTCTTTGGATTGAACCATTTCATCCTGCAAGACCTTTTCTTCTGGTGCCACATATTTGAAGGGTTCCTGCACTGATCCTGAGAAGCTCCAGCTCCTAACAATCCTGGGCACAGGTGAGATAAAAGAGTAACTCTTTTAGGGTTAATCGTGCTAGCAACTGTAAAGTGGGTTTTTTCTGGAAATTGTGGAATACGGGGTGGACTGGAAAGTGAGACTTTGGGGCCCTGTGTTGTTGCAAAAGTCAGTGTTTTCCCAGTCTGTGGGCTAAAAGCGTTTCATCTGGGCAGGCAGTTTAACTGGTCCATGTCGGTTAATGGGGGTCTGGGTGAAACCCCCCCCATCCCCCTTGCACAGTTTCTGTAAGGCAGGGCAGGGATGGTGGACAGTAGATCGTACCACTGTTGTCACTTAGGGGTTTTTATGTGTTGGTTTGGTACAGCCGGAAGGAAAAGGGACGCCTTTTTTGCACTAAAACAACTTGCCCTCACTTGAAGTCATTGGTGGTGTGCAGAGAAAGAGACCATTTGGTAATCCTGAGGCCACGGATTCAAATCTGGTGCTAGGTAACTTTTTTTTCCTGCCTAATAGTTATTATCATGGGTTGTATCAAGTTCCAAGAGGAGGAGATCCCTAAAGGATCTCCTTTAGCCTTGGTCTTGTGGTACTGGAGGCATTTGACAGGTCATGAAACATCTTTAAAGAGGCAGGAGTTATGCAGGTTCTCTATAAATACGTGACCATTGCATGGGCTGCATGGAGAGACTTGGTTGAAGTTTGACTCTTTCCAAATGAATACAGTGTTACAGCTCATGTCTGTTATAAGTTAATTCTTCTCTTGAATTTTGAAGATGGCAAAAATACCTGCAGGACAAAGAAATATAGCAAGAGATTTTTATTGCAGCACTGGGTACCCATTTCTAGTGCTGGGTGCACCTCTGAATCATACAGAGAGCACACAGCTGTTTGAAAACAACGTTTTTTTGTACCCTTCGATATCAGCTGTTAAATATTCATTTACTGTCAGTTTGTTGCCTTAAAAGATAATTTCTCTGCTTTGGAAGTGGGTGTTACTTTTTGGTTGGTTGCAACATATCTCCCCTGGGCTCATACAGGGGGTCTTGCATCATCCCAATGTTGCAAGGCATGGGGGAGGTCTCTCTGTGTATCCACATGGCAGAGAGGAATACATTTTTATTTATAATTTGTTCCCCGTTCCTGACCGCGAAAGATTCCCTGGAGGTAGGTCCAGACAGGACTCTTCACCTTACAGCCTCGACGGTACACCTATAAGTTAGTAAATATACAGAAATAGTTCTTTTGTTAGTACCCTCTGTTTATTTTAATTTGCTTGGAATAAAACCGGTTCCTTTATTTTTCACAATGTCAATCCTCCATAAGGAGGAGCAGTGGAATGAAGTAGTGTATGCTGAAATATTCCTGGCTTTTTTAAACCATCTGGAATGGAAGAGGGAATATAAACCAGAAAAAACCTCCGGCAGAAGTGGAACTCAGAAATGGCTTTAGAGAGACAAAAGAGGAAACACCGTGGTAAACGTGATCCCATCAGTCAAATTTATGTTAATAACCCCACAAACAAGGATTTAGATCTTTTCATTGCTTCCGGTTTGCAAGGGGGAAGCCGGGGCGGTGCTGGACAGTCCGGTGCTGCTGTGGGTCAGGCGGGCGCTAGGGTTACTGTTGCAGGGGCTGCGGTTGCTGTTGCGGGCATCGCTGCCGGGTCCTGCCAGACCCGCGGGAGCGGCCACTACTGGAGCTACTGCTGCTGGAGCAGCAGCGATGGGAGCTACTACCACAGGACAGGTGGGTCCTCAGGGGAGTAGCACTGGGACAGGAGCCTCTCCGGGTCCGGTGGACGGGACAGGGACCACGGTGGACGCAGACGCAGTCCACTCCGCAGCTGCAACTGGCATGGACAGGGACCAGGGCCACCCCGCGCTTCAACACTCCGTGGCTAAAAGTGGTGCCGACTCGGCAGCTAAGGGCAAAGTGGTTGCCGCTGCAGGAGGAGGAGTGGAGACGGCGCTCACAGGCACTGTTGCTCCTGACTTGCGGAAACAAACCCCAAAACTCAGAAAGAGTATTGAAGCAGGTATGTTTATTTACAGTGCCGGGTGCATAGGGGATAGCTCCTCCTAGCATGCACACCTATTGCCTTTGTTCAACTTCTTTTATGCGATACAATGTTACATATGCATTAGTTGTGTTACATATGCATTAGCTGTGTCAGCAGGGGAAATCATTAACATACACCACTCCTATAACTCCGCCTCGGAACGCCCCTTGGGGGGTCTTCATTGAGGGTCTTTTGGATGAAGTAAGAAGTCTTCCTCAACTGTGAACTCTTCACCTTTGTAAAGAACTGCTGAACTGGCACTGATCTCTCACCTCAAAACCGGTTTAATCTTGTCTCTTTCTCTCGGAACCCCTCTTTATCAACCTTCAAGGTGTCCCTCAAAGACTCCAAGGTTTTTGTTTCTGCTGGAATCCTCATTATAAAGTTAACCATATCCTGTCTGTAAGTTAGCATAAGCAAACAAGGCCCTCTTTTAAATTAACAGTATTCTATCTAGAAAATTATCTCTAGTAAGCAACTAAGGCTACAATCTTTTGTCATCACTTTATATTTTGATCACTCCTTATCACTCCCCTGATTAACACCGGTGCTTTGGGCTCTGCCACTATGGGCAGAGCCGGAACCACCTCTTCTGCATTCCAACTCCCAGTCCCCTATAGACCTTACCCCCCCACCGGGTATGCTGGGGGTGGGGTGATTCCAACTGTCCCTCTCGTCCCGGTATGCAGGTTTTCCACTTCTGGAAGGGGGAAGGGCACATCCAGGGCTCACATTCCCAGGTTTTGCCCCATACCATCAGGGAACAACCTCCAAGAGGAGGCAAAGGTGGGACCTTTCCCCCTTTAACCCCTTGGGCATAAAAGTTAAAACTATGGATAGTGATTTCACTGACACAGATACAGAAGCCTCTGAGGATGACTCAGGTAGCACCTCTGAGGAGGAAGGAGTTCGCGGTCGTGATGCTGAAAAACCACAGAATAATTAACAGCAATGATGTGGGTGGTATAGAATAGCAACCTAGCCATGCCAACGCAGTTCTAGGCCCCACTCCCTTCACACAATGCACACCCACCCAGACAGTGGTTCTATGATTTTATAATGTGGTCCATCCAATCCCAGATCTATCCCCAGTTCTTCCAAGTTCTGACCCCTGACACGACACTCTGGGAATTAGGTCTGGGGGTGTTTGGGACCCCTTCTTCCTCATCTTCATCTTCTTCACAGCACATACAGTCCTTGGAACTCCTCCAAAGTTCTGGGCTTGAAGGTTGCTTTGTGTGGTATCTTGTTGTTCAGACCTAGGGTGCGATGTTCTTAAACAGAGATGTTTTTCTACAATTCTAAAGAAGACTAAACACGCTAATGGAATTTAGAGGGATTGATATGAAATGGGGTAAATTGAGTTGGGTGTGGCGCATTGAAAGACATGGACTCAGCGGGGGAAGGAACTGAGACAACTTTATTCAAAGGGTGCAGCCTTTTATAACACAAACATGGAAGTATTCCTTATAAGACAAAACCTGTAACTGCAGCATCTGATTGGCTGCTAACTGTCACATGGGGACATGGTAGGCTTTCGGGGTTGCAAGTCATTCCTGTAATGAATTGTTTGGTACTCTACTTGATCCAAAACCTGCTGCTAAGGTCTGGTTCTTTCCAGGCCTTCAGCCTGCATATTCCCCACATCTCCCCCTTCTTTATTTATTAAGGACACTTGTTTTATCTATGAAACATTATAAACATTTCAATAAACATTGCATAAAAATATACAGGCAAATCAATCTTAACTTGTGGTTTTGCCCACCAGCCAGCCCCTGGGGCTGAGGATGGTTTTGTCCAGGTGTATTTCTGGAGAAAAGGTCAATCAAAAGTTTCAGTAACGTCTCTGCCAATGACATTTTTAAGAAAAAGGAACAGCAGCCTGTTGCACAGTTGAAATTAGGAGCCATGTAGGGAGTGGTGTCAGGCCCTAGGTGGGGGCCAGGCCTCCCTCCTTCCCCAGTCCTGGGTCAGGGGAAGGTATGGCACTGAAACCCCCCTTCTCTCCTATAACGGAGTAGAGGAAAAAAAAACTTTAGAGAATTACTGACTACTTGGATGAGAAACACTGCAGAAGAAATTCCGGTAGAGAGATAACGAAGTATCCAAGGTCAAAGCTAGCAGCAGGAGAGAGAAGTTCGAAGGGGGGAGCTGCTTCTCCTCCCTCTCCCGCTCTCTGCCTCTCCCTTCAACAGGGAAAAGACAAAAATAAATCCTTGCCACCTGTAGAAGTTTGTTGGGGTGAGGAGACCCCCATGTTGCTCGTGGAGGAGCCTACACTGGAGTAAGTTGATGCATGAGGAAGTCGAGACTTTATGAGAAGGCCTGAAATGAAACAGAGTCCTGTTGGAGGCTTGTAGGTCATGGGCAGAGACGTACACTGGAGCAGAATGGTTCGGGTAAGATGTTGAGATCTCAGTGAGAGATTCATGCTGGTGCTGGAGATTTGTGACCCTGAGAGAACCTAGGCTGGAGCAAGAACAACTTGGGTATGATGTTGGGATCCAAGTGAGGGATCCATGTTAGACGCCTGTCGGAGAGGTCTATTAAGGACTGTTCTCCTGTGGGAAGGGACCCCACAGGAAACAGGAGTGGACTCATAAACCATTATCCCCTGTGACTCTGTGGTGAAGATCCATGGTAGGCAAGTGTCCCCTTGCAGTCCATGGAAGAGAAGACCTTCAGGACCTGGGTAACCCCCCAGCCTCTGGTCTTAGCCCAGGAGGGGGGTAGGCCCAGCCCTGAGGTCGACATAGGAAAGAGAAAGAGAAAATAGTTCCAGTTGCAATGAAAAGGAGTTGTCGTCCTAGAAATAACAGAAGAAGAGCTTTAGAGTGCTGCAGAGTTATTGAAAAGACCTGGAGCTCCAAAAATGGAGAAAAAGACTGCTTCTCCTCCTGGACTGATACAAAGGGGGGAGGGGTATTTCTGTAAATGCATAGTACTTTTACCTAATTAGAATTGTTGTAGATATAGTTCTTTAGTAGTTTTTATCTTGCTAGTAATAAATGTTAATATTATTTTCCCAAATCAGGTCTCTTTTGTCTGCATAAACCTTCTCTCAACTTATAGTAATTGGGGGGAGAGCAAATTTACCCAGAGTAAAACCACAACATAACTGCAACTAACCATTTTACCCTCATCCCTTAACTCAAAAAGGTTAAACCTTACATCAGGCAAATAAAGAACCCAGCCATCCCTATTCCACCAAAGGATTTTGTGCTGTGCCTTGGTGCTTTAGGGATTTGTCGTTTGTCGTTTGTTAGCCGGCACTCCAACCAGGCAGGTCCAGGACACCATAGCAGGAGAAACGTTGCAAATCACGTGGATGGTTGTGGCAATGCTGGTTTGACCCCTCTTGCAGGTATCCATCTTGGACCAGAACCTGTAGAAACACAAGCATACCCTCTTCCCCATGTTATTATGGGAAAAGGTCCTTCCCACTGATTTGTTTGCAAGTTTTTAATTATTTTCCTGAGGTTTCCAGCAATTTAAAAATTTAATACATAGTAAGCTTTGGCAACACGTTCCTGGGGGGTTAACCCTGCACTCCCCCTTTTTTGTTTTTGCAACCTCTAAGGACATTGATGTGGTTGAGTATTGTTATATTGAATTCACACACACACCCCCCTCTCTGCTCAATCAGGTGACCACCACATACGTACGTCATGCATACACGTTTATTCTGGTTTTGCATTTTGGTGATAAAAATCGTGGGAAAGGCGAGTTTGTGCAAATTGGTCTGGTAACACTGTAAAGCATGCAAGTTTGTTTGCTTGTGCATTGCCTTTGCTGATTGGGGTAGCAACTCATTCCTGTAATGAATTGCTCTGTACTCTGCTTGGCCCAAAATCTGATGCTAAGGTCTGGTTCTTTCCAGGTCTTCAGCCTGCATAATCCCCATAGTTGGGTATGTGGAAACTATTATGCT
Organism: Myiozetetes cayanensis; assembly: GCF_022539395.1. NCBI lineage: Eukaryota > Metazoa > Chordata > Aves > Passeriformes > Tyrannidae > Myiozetetes > Myiozetetes cayanensis. The sequence goes on from NW_026088108.1 coordinate 128,397, forward strand.
AAAGGGTAAGGGATATAATGCAGCTACATTAAAATCTGCATTTACTATACAACTACTTCTAAAATCTACAAAAGTTAAGAAATCCAAAAAGTTCTGAGGCATCAACAAATATAAATTCACAGAGAGTTTTCATATAAATACATCCTTTCCCAATATATACAAGTACTGTTTCAGAGGTTTCCTTGGACTACATCTCAAAATGACAAATACTCTGCTCAGTGTCAAGGCAAATATCTTGGCCTCTGATGGTGTTACTTTCGCATATAAATCCCCATTGATCATTCACTACACATATGTCTATGTGAATTGTTCACCATTCATCTGTTCCACAAGCCCACACTCAGTGTCCTATTGGATAAAGTATAGTTTTCTAATGGTTTAATCCTAATGCTATAATAGGTTATATAGTAAGTATGGATGTTTTCACTATTGTTAATACAAAGGTCAAAGCTTTATGGTTGACAGGGTCAAGTGAAATTAACTAAATATCATCAGGATTAAAATTCCTTTTCAAATTTAATTGCATTGTCCCAAATTACTTTTTGAATCTCAGTGGGTAAAATGCCTTCTTCAACTTCTCTTATTATTGCTACTACTGTAAATTGCATCCACAACTATGCCTGTATACAACTAAGAGCTAATGAGATATTGTCTCAGACTATTCTGAGTGCACCTATGATCAACTGATTGTCATTCTTGTTAAGTTTTCCCCCATTGAGGCATTGTGTCAGACATGAGCCATTGTTTGGTCCCTAATGCTGATAGAGAAGATCTTAAGGGTTGGTTCAGTTTTTCCATCTCACTATATGTTGTACTGAGTTTGTTTGCAAGTATCTCAGTATCTATACCATTAAGTATTCCAAGTCCTGTTCCTAATCCTAAGGAGACACTAGTCAGACTTCTTTTCATTTGTTTGGCAGGGGACAAAGTTAATCCACTCAAGGTACTCAGATTGGCTTCATGGAGGTAACATTTACCTGCATCAACAATTCTACTCATTTTAATGACCACGAAGGATTAAACAACATTTGTTACTGAACCACATTTTTGATAGTATATGTCCCAATTTTGGATATTAGTGGAGTCAGTTTCTTCATTTTCAAGGGAGTTGTAGTTGGTAACCCAGTAGTTGAAGAGATAGTCATCATTACTGGTATTACAATCTCAAAAAATACATCAATAAGTACCCTTTTAGCAGATACTCCTGGGAGCTCCCTGCTCACAACATCCAGAATCTAGTGTTATACAGCAAGAGTTTCTCTCAAAACAGTGTGATTTCTCTCTAGTAGTATGTTCTATCAGAAGTAAATCTTGGACCCTATCTGTTCCACAACAGAAAACAAGGGTTTCTTTTCTTGGAACACTAGGGATGAGAACCGTTATTCCCCTATAAATCAAAGAGGCTATTTTTCTTTGATTTTCAATGACCCTTGTTTGCATCCCATTGAGGCCACCTGTTCTTTTTATAGTTAACCATGCTCCAGATCCTACCATAGACAGAGTCCTGAGATTTGTAATTTCACGATCATGAGATAGATTTGGGCTGCCTCTTTCTATCTTATTAAAACTTTGGTTGCTTGGGTGCATTTCTTATGTCCCATAAAACTAGATTTAGAGCCTCTGGCCATTTTAATCCTGTGTGCATGCATACTTTGGCTAATTTTTTTTTTTCTTTTTTGATTGTCCTATTCACCCTCTCTACTTTCCCTGATGATTGGGTGTGGTAAGGAGTATGTAATTGTTGTAAAATCCCCAATACCTTGAATACTTGAATGCATATAGTTGCTCCAAAATGTCAGCCTCTATCTGAATCTATTACTTCTGGTACTCCATACCTACAAATTATTTCCTTCAGTAAAATTTTTACCATAGTTCCCGAATCTGCCTTTTGGGTAGGAAAAGCTTCTACCCACTCTTTTAACTGGTCCACTATTACCAAAAAATGCTTATATCCTAATGATGATGGCACATCTGCATAACCAATTGGTAACTTCTGAAAAGGAAAGAATGCTGGGGGTTGTACACCCTTATGCTCAGGGGTCTTGGTAACAATAAATTACTGACAAGTTTTGCATTCCCCCCCAATTCTTTCTGCAGCAGCATAAATTCCTGGTGCTGCCCACATTCATTGAACTTGGTTTGCGACATTTTCTGGTCCACTGTGAGATTTATTGTGGAACCATCTATCAATGACCAATAAATATTTTTTCAGTAAAAGAGTCTTTCCTCCTATTGTCCACACACCATCTTTGTCTTGGACTGGTTCCCACTTTTCCCAATTGATTTTCTCCTCTGGGTTTACCTCTTCATATAGTTCAGTTATACCTGGTAAGTTCAGTCCTTCCAAATTCAGAGACAAGCATAAAAACCAGTACCTGATATGTTGCTACTTTTGCTGCGGTGTTGGCCAGGGCATTTCCTCAGGCAACTGGATTGTCCTACAGGGTGTGGACCACACAGTGTATCACCAGTATTTGCTCTGGTAAGTGTATAGCCTCTAGCAGTTTCTTTACCTCTTTTCCATTTACCACTTCTTTTCCTGCATTAGTTAGAAATCCTCTCTCCTTCCATAGCATCCCTACAGCATGACACACTCCAAAACTATATTGTGAATCAATATAAATATTCACTCTCCTGTTTTTACCTTGTTTCACAACTTGTGTAAGGGTTATCAGTTCTGTACCTTGTGAACTTATTTCTTCTGTCAAGGTTCTGGACTCTCGTACACCTTCATTGTCCACAACCGTGTATCCCATCGCACACTTTCCATTTGGGTAATATGAGGATCCATCCACATACAAAGTTAAATCAGATTTTAACATAGGTTCATCTTTTAAATCCTGCCCTGGTTTGTGAGTTGTCATAATGACTTTTCCACAATCATGGTGTGGAGTACCATCTTCTGGCAACAGCAAGAATGTAGCAGGGTTCAAGGGATTACAACGCCTTAAAATTATTTTCTGTCATCAGCAAATAAGTTCACACATGTGAGCTCTTTGTGGTAATAGGACCTGAGCTGCATATTGTTTCAACAATATTCCCACCTCATGTGGTACAAGTACATATAACTGATGTCCTAAAATCAAAGGACAGGTCTTTTCTACCTACTCAGTTGCTGGGGCTATAGCCCTAATACACTAAGGATACAGCAGGATCTAACTTAGCTGAACAATATACTACAGGCCTGTGAAGTAAGATAACATGCAAGTACCCCAGAAATGCCAGGCAGTGGAAGGATTGTAGGAAAATTTATTTCCAAAGTGGAGAACACTAGACTTAAAAAAACATAATTCCTAACAACATTTCTAACACCAGACCTGAGAAAGACATGTCCCCTGCTCTTCTCAGGGTTTTTATAATTTCTGCCCCACCCCCCAACCCCTGTGGGAGACTTTGACAATTCTGCAGGACCTATCTTTTTCTCATATCAGGGACCATTTCTCTGGAATGCAGGAGGGGAAAACATCTAAAACTGTCTCTGTGGAAAGATACCTCTTTTAGGCAGGAAAGTTTTCTTAAGCGAAACAAGCTCTGATCTCCTCGCCATAATTTTTCCGGAAGGTCTTCTACCCTTACAGGGCCTCTGATGTGGTTCCAATTTCAGTGTAATTACTCCACTAGCTACTCCCTTTCTCTCAGGTGTATATGTATTGGGTCAGGTTGAGATAGAGTTCATCTTCCCCATAGCAGCCTTCACAGTGCAGTTCTTTGCATTGGTAGCTAGAAAAGAGTTGATAACACACCAGTGTTTTGGCTACTGCTGAGCAGTGCTGGCACAGCATCAATGCTGTCTCTCCAAAATTCCACCCCAAGGTTGGGGGTGGGCAAGATCCTGGGAGGGGACACAACCAGGTCAGATGACCCAAATTGACAAAAGGGATATTCCATACCATATGGCATAAGCTCATATATAAAAGCCACGAAAAGGAGATGGAAGGGGGGAATTAGTTTGCCGTCCAGAGCAACCGCTGCGCATGCTCAAACCCTGCTTCTCGGGAAGTGGTTGGACATCACTTGCTTGTGCACTTGCAACCTTTTGCTTTTGCTTTAGCAAACTGCCCTAACTCAACCTATGGACTGTTTTCCATCTTATTTTCTCTCTCCTGTCCAACTGAGAAGGGGGAGTGTCATGGGTTTTAGTAGCCAGATAAGGCTGTAGAGTGGTTTCAGTTAGAAACTGCTAGAAGTTTCACTGTCCTATAAAAAAAGCCAATGATAGCCAGCTCCAGGAAGAACTTCCTTAGTGCTGGTCAAAGCTGGGTCAATGAAAATCTGCTTTTGTGATAACATATTTAAGAACAGAGGAAGAGAAGGTTTGTTGTGCAGAAGAAATTCCATCCCGGAGAAAAGTGGAAGAGAACATGGGATAACAAGCAGACTCCAAGGTCAGAGGAGCAGGAGGGGGGAGGAGAGGCCCAGGGAGGCCTCCCTCTCCCCCTCCAGCAGGGGGAAGACTGAGAACCGAGGCCCCTGCTGCCTGTGGAAGACTACTGGGGTGCAGAGAGTCCCCCCTTGAAGCTCATGGAAGAGCACCATGCTGAAACTGGTGGAAGGATAGAGCAAAGTCTTGCAGGAGACCTGTGGCCCATGGAGAGGAAAACCCATGCTGAAACAAGTTTTCCTGGGTAGGACTTGTCTGGAATGACCCATGGGGCAGCAGATTGAAGAGAACTGTTGCCCGAGGGGTGGATGGACCCACGGGCAGAGGTCCATCAAAGACTGTCTCCTGTGGGGAGGGACCCCATAGAAGCAGGGGAAGGACTCAGAGCCATGACCCCCTGTAGTCTGTGGTGAAGAATATGGTGATGCAGGTTGTCCCCCTGCAGCCTATAGAAGACCAGCAGGGTGCAAAGACATCCTTCCCCTCCCCCCGCACCCAATGGAGGAGTAATCCACAAGACAGCAGATTGGCAAGAACTGCTGTCTGAGGGGTGGACTCAAACTGATTAAAAATCCTCTTCCCCATCCCCCTGTGATGCTGGGGAGAGGAGGGAGAACTTGAAGGAAAGAGGAGGGGGGCGAAGGTGTTGTGTTTAAGACTATTTTATTTCTCACTCTTTAAGTCTTATCCTGTTAGCAATAAATTTAAGTTCTATCCCCTTTGAGTCTGTTTTGCCCATGAAAATTAGTTAGTGAGTATCCCAGTTCTTATCTCTACTAAAGAATTCCTCAGTTATTTTTTTTTCCTCTCCTCTCCTCTGCCAAGCGGCAGAGGGAGGGTGATTTCAGTGCTGTAGCAGCTTTTGATGGGTATTTGAAATACAACCAGGGTCAAAACCACGACAGTGGACACTCAGTGATAGAGTGGCTTGGTGGGCACCTGACATCCAGTCAAGGTCAAACCACCACTGTATACAAAAAAAAAAAGCTTAGTATAATCTGACAAATCTAATGTTGGTGCAGGCATTAAAGCTTTCTTGACAATTTCAAATGCTCACTTTCTTTCTGGAACTACACATTAAAGGTTTCATTTTTTCCTGCTTTGTGGCTTCAGTTAAGGGTTCAATTAACTCTCCCAGCCCCAGAATCCATGGTCTACAGAATCCTACTTGTCCTAAAAAACCCCTTAACTGTTTTTTTGTTATTGGCTGAGGTAAATCTTTGCTTACTCAAATTCTGTCTGGATCTATTAACCTTTACCCTTCTCTTAGGATAAATCCCAAATATTTTATCTCTGTTTGACACTGCTATAATTTAGGCAGAGATGCATGGTGTCATTTCTCAGCCAATTCTGTACATAAGTGTACTGTATCTACCAAACCATTATCTTTTGAATTATTTGCTATCAATAAACCATCCACATATTGTACTAACACTGAATGTCTCGGTAGTTATACATCTTCCAAATCTGTTTTCAATATTCATGAAAATATAGTTAGTGCTCCCACAAAACCCTGAAGCAACCTTGTCCAAGTTAGTTGTTTCTCTTCCCAAGTGGAAGCAAATAATAGTTGTCTTTCTTCTTTGATTGGGATACTAAAAATGCAGTGGTTAAATCTGTGACCATAAATACTCTTGCCCAATGTAAAATTCGTAATAAAATGGTTGATGGATCTGGTGCCACTGGATGTGGTACTATCACATGCCCAATAATTTTTCTTAGGTCCTGTGCAAACCTATATTCTGGATTACCCTCTTCATCTATTCAAATTTTGGCAACTGGTAACAATGGGGTATTATCGCGGGGGGGGTTTTGTCCCCCGAGAATAAACCCTCATGGCACACCTTGTAAGGAGACAGTCACACAGGAGTGACCCACAAAATGGTGTTTATTACAACAAGATGTCAGTTTATATAGAGGGGAATATGGAAGGGTCTGGAACAAAGGTGGGATTTTTGCCAGGAACATCAAATCCTGAGGGTCAGTGATAAGAGAAATGGAGGGATTGGCCGCAGGGAATATGTCCGGCCATATAGGGAGAAGGGAAGAGTTGGGGAGGAAAGGAAGGAGTGGTCTGGGGTACAGACAGGGGAGTTCTACAGAGGTTTGTGAGGCTGCATCCTGTAGTTGGGTCTCAGGAAACTCCTCGCAGATGCAGTTGTTAGAGAACTTCCAGATAAACTTCTTCCTCTGAGGTTTCCTCGCAGCCCTTTCGCATCTTTCTCCATTCTCTGTAGGTTCCTGCTGGCCCACCTCCGACAGGGTATTATAAGGGGATTCACATTCCCACAGAATACTCTTTCTTAAAAATTCATCAATTTTTCTTTGAGTACTTGGATGTGCTTCACTTGTGTCATAGTTCCGATTTTAGCAAGGAATTTTTCTTTCCTTTCCCCCTGCCCTGTGTGTGTGCTCTGCTATGCCATCGGGCCATCAGGTGAACAAAAGAATCGGTGGGCCCACTAATGGTCGAGATTAGTCTCCTTGACAACGAAGGGGGAGGAGTTCGGGGGAGCTAGTGTGTGGCTGGAAGGAGGTGGGGAGAAGAGGCTGGCGTGTGCCGGTGGACTCAGGACCTGCTGCAAGCTGCAGAGATGCCTGGTTTCTTCTTTCTTCCTGTTGGAGGGGAGTTGGCTGCTACTCTCTCTTCTTAGTTCTTACTGGCTGCAGGCCCTGCTTAAAGCTAATCCTAACCAGCTGAAGTTTGTGAGTTTTCTTCCATTGGGAGAACTTTCTGTTCTATTGCTGGTTTTTTTCTTCCCCCTTCCCCTTTTTTCCAGTGTGGGAAGGGAAGGGGAATCGAGTTTTTTTTGTTTTTCTCTGATATACCCTGAGGAGTGTTGCTTTTTTCCCCTTCCCCCAACCCACCTGGCAGCAACCAAGGATCTCACAGCGCCGCCTGGTGACGGGCACTGGACATTACAAGTTCTGCTCCTCCAGTGATCCAACAGCGCCACCTGGTGAATGGTACAGGACATTACAAGTTTTGCATCCCCAGTGACCCAACGAAGCCCCCTGCTGACTGTGGTTGGAACTGCACCAAAGGGTGCAAGAAATTGAACTATTTAATTTTCCTTTTGCCGGTTTATCAGTTTGTTCTTGAAGGGGATTATTGGTGGGTATAGGAGTATTGTTTGGTTGTTTTACTTGTTATTTTTTTTCGTGTTTCTGTTAATACACACATACCTTTTAATAAAGGGCTGTTATTTTCCCTTTTCCATAATTTGTTTTTCCCTTCAATCGGAGCCTCTTAATTTTGGATTTATAATTGCTTAGAAAAAGAAATTTGGGTTTTTTCTCCTAATCCATCCTCAGCAAAAGACCCTTGTCTCATTTAAACTGGGACAACTTGGAATAGGATACTGCTTTCCTGCCGGTGGAACAGCCCCCCTTGTTTTTATCTGCACAGGCTCTGTCAACTTCAGTAGTCCCACATCTGTACTTGTCTGGATTCACAATATGTTTAGGACTTTCCTCAATTCTGACAGCATTCCAAAATTATTTCTGGTTATACCTTCTTTCATTTTTTCTTTTATCACTTTCTTTCCCATAACAAATCTCTTTCTTCTGATGCCAACCTTATTTCTACATCCAAAGTTTGCAACATCCCTTCCCAAGAGACACACTGGTGAGTCCTCAGTTATTACAAATCTTCCCCATATGCTTTTATTTCCAATGGTCATTAGCAATGGCTTCATCGAGCAATGTGAGCGGGTGAATGATTTGCTGTGCATGGTAGCAGAGCTCAAGGAAGAGGTAGAGAGGCTGAGAAGCATTAGGGAAAGTGAAAGGGAAATAGACTGGTGGAATCTCACCATTTCGACCCCCAAGGCAGTCCAGTAGGAGACAGAGATGCCCTGCCCTTCCTGCCATCAGGCAGATGGAGTAAACCAAGTGGATGGGGGGGAATGGAAAGAGGTCCCTGTCTGGAGAGGTAAAAGAAGACCCTCTCAACCGCCATCACCTCCCCTGGTGCCCTTGAAGAACAGATATGAGGCCCTAGACTCAGAACATCAAGTAGAGGTCAGGCAAGAGGAAGATCTGTTCAGAAGACGGGTCCAGAGCATACCCTGGGAAAAAAACCTTGAAAACAAGGGGGTACAGGAGGGATGGACGTACTTCGAGAAGGAAGTCTTGAGTGCACAGGAAAAGGCTGCACCAGTGTGCTAAAAGGCAAGCTGGCAAGGTAGACGACCGGTTTGGTTGAACAGGGAGATTCTGAAGGAAATCAGGGATAAAAAGAGAGCTTACAGACTATGGAAAATAGGACTGGCTACTCAGTATGAGTTTAGAAGTATAACTAGGTCATGCAGAAAGGAAATTAGACAAAAGTACAATTTGAAGTCAATTTGGCTACTTCTGTTAGGAATAACAAAAAGCACTTCTATAAATACATTAATAACAAAAGGAGGGGCAAGGAAAACCTCCATTCCTTGTTGGACTTGGGGAAACATAGTTAACAGGTATGAGGAGAAGGTTAAGGTACTTAACACCTACTTTGCCTCAGGATTCACCAGTAGGACAGGTGGTCCTAGGGACAACTGACCTCTGGAGCCAGTAGACAGGGACAGGAAGCCAAACAACCCCCCTGTATTCCAGGAGGAAATAGTCAGTGACTTACTGAGCCACCTGGATCCACACAAGTCCATGGGACCAGATGGGATCCATCCTAGGGTGATGAGGGAGCTGGCAGAAGAACTTGCCAAGCCGATCTCCATCATTTACCAACAGTCCTGGTTCTCTGGGGAGGTCCCAGACGATTGGAAGTTGGCGAATGTCACGCCGATCTACAAAAAGGGCTACAAGGAGGATCCAGGAAACTACAGGCCTGTCAGTCTGACCTCAGTGCCTGTCAATGTTATGGAGCAGATCATCCTGAGTGCAATCACATGGCAGCTACAGGATGGACAAGGGATCAGACCCAGCCAGAACAGGTTTAGGAGGGGCAGGTCCTGTCTGACCAACCTGATCTCCTCTTACGATCAGGTGACCCGCCTGGTGGATAAGGGGAAGGCTGTGGATGTAGTCTATCTGGACTTCAGCAAAGCCTTTGACACACTCCTGAAAAAGTTGGCAGCCCATGGCTTAGACAGGGGCACTCTCTGCTGGGTTAAGAACTGACTGGAGGACGGGGCCCAGAGAGTGCTGGTGAACAGGGCTGCATCCAGCTGGCAGCCCATCACCAGTGGTGTTCCCCAAGGATCAGTGTTGGACCGAGTCCTGTTTAACATCTTTATCAATGATCTAGATGAGGGGACTGAGTCCATCATTAGCAAATTTGCAGATGACACCAAGTTGGGAGGGAGTGTTGACCTACTGGAAGGCAGGAGGGCTCTGCAGAAGGACCTGGAGAGTTGGGCTGATTCCAATGGGATGAAGTTCAACAAGGCCAAGTGCCGGGTCCTGCACTTTGGCCACAACAACCTCATGAAGCGCTACAGGCTGGGGACAGAGTGGCTGGAGAGCAGCCAGGTGGAAAGGGATCCGGGGGTGCTGATTGACAGGAAGCTGAACATGAGCCAGCAGTGTGCCCAGGTGACCAAGAAGGTCAATGGCATCCTGGCCTGCATCAAGAACTGTGTGGCCAGTAGGATAAGGGAAGTGATCCTTCCCCTGTACTCAGCACTGGTGAGGCCGCACCTTGAGTATTGTGTTCAGTTCTGGGCCCCTCAGTTCAGGAAAGACATTCAGGTGCTGGAGCAGGCCCAGAGAAGAGCAACCAGGCTGGTGAAGGGACTTGTGCTCAAGTCCTATGAGGAGAGGTTGAGGGAGCTGGGGTTGTTTAGTCTGGAGAAGGCTCAGGGGAGACCTCATCACTCTCTATAACTACCTGAGAGGAGGTTGTAGCCAGGTGGAGGTTGGTCTCTTCTCCCAGGCAATCAGTAGTAGGACAAGAGGGCACAAGTTTAAACTCTGTCAGGGGAGGTTGGATATTAGAAAGAAGTTCTTTCCAGAGAGAGTGATCAGGCATTGGAGTGGGCTACCCAGAGAGGTGGTGGATTTACCATTCCTGGAGATTTTTAAGATGAGGCTGGATGTGGCACTGAGTGCCATGATCTAGTAATCACAGTGGGGTTGGATCAAGGGTTGGACTTGATCTCGGAGGTCTCTTCCAACCCAGTTAATTCTATGTTTCTATGATCAGAGCCTTCTTTGCTTCCCCCACTTCATTCTGTACTAAAACTTGATCTTTTGTGTGAGGTGCTTCAGGCACATAATTTAAAAGTGATAAATTTGCTCCAGTGTTGACCAAAAACTTTATTTAACTTCAGTTTTCCCCATTACATGCCCCTCATGATTCAACTTTGTTTTCCAGAGGAAGTACATAATTAGTACCCCCTCCAGTCTCTTTTCTAGTCAATGAGAATCTGCTCAGACGTTGATTAGTTCAGTTCATTGGTTTGTCTGAACCCCTCATACAAGGGCACAGACGACACTCCTGATGCACGTGTCCCAGGTTTACACAGAAATAACATTCACAACTTCTCACTGGGCATCCCTGTTGATGGCCTGATAAGGAACATGCTGTGCCAGGTTGTTTTGCTCCCCTCCTGCCCTAGTGAGTCTGTTCTCTACTTCTATCCTGAATTTTTTTTGCCAACACTGTTGCAAAGAAATTCACCTCCTGTTCCTTCATCTTTCTTTTCACCTTCCATTCTTCCACCTTTTGCCTTTCTTCCCTTCCATCATATACAAACGTGGCTACACTCAGCACTTTTGGTAAAATTTTTCCTTGACAATCGAACAAATGCTTCTTAAAGTATTTTTGGATGTCCAGGTCCCACTGACCTACAAATACACTGATGGTCAGTGCTTTGTTGAAGTGTTGAGGGGTCATTCCTCCATATTTTAATAAAACCTGTTTGAACCTTTGCAGTAATCACTGGGATGCTCATCCAGTCTCTGCATTCTTATACTTTTGCCAAATTTACCTTGGTCTGAGCACACGTTTGGATCACTTCTATTAAATTTTGTGTGGTTTATTCACATGTTGTTCTGCCATTGACATCATTATAATCCCAATTCTGGTTATTTAATGGCCAGGGAGTCCACCCTCCCCCAGTTATTTGAGCTAGTTCTGCATCCTTTTTAAGGATCTTTTCTCGTGCATCTACTCTATACAGTTCTCTCAATAACACTTGAGTATCTCCCCAATTTGGATTATATCCAACACATATATTTGAAAAACGTTGAGCACATCTCTCAGCATCCTTCCTTAACCTTGACATTTTACTTCTCTAAGCTATTAAGTCTCCTGAGCACCATGGATAATGGTTGTAAAATGCTAACACCAGGGCATTATTTGGCAGAGTCCCAGGTCGCATAGCAGCAGTATTTGGCACTGCATGCAGGGACATAGGGTACAGTCCTGCATTTTGCAGCAGTGGGGAGGTAGGAGCAGGAGCAAGCGGAGAGGCAGCAAGTGAAGCAACAGAAGTAGGAGATAGAGCAGTTGCAGTTTACAAAGCTGGAGGGTAGAAGCAAAAGCAAGCATAGAGGCGGTAACAGCTGCAGCAGCTACAGTGTAGGGAGAAACATCCTCCCCGGTTTTGGATACTGGTTCTGTGATTGCAATCATCATTTGCTTTCCGAGTTTTGTTTTAGGTTTTCTCCTTGCATAAGCCAAATTATCCCATCTAAACAAATAACACATATGATTTGAATGGTGATTTTCTAAAGATATTCTTAAAGATGTTAGATGTTTTTGATCGAATGTAACACAACCTGTCCAGGTTTCCTGTGGATTTATTCTTGTTCTTTTGCTAATGAATGGCCTTGTTGTCCATTATAGAGTAGCACATGACTCAAATCTGCCTACTTGGATTGCAGGACTTGAATGCTTCAATATCTTTAATTTGAACAATTGGGCTCACAAAGTTTAATTCTCATTGCAGTTTGGTAGTCTCCACATGCAAGCAATGCAAAAAGAGATGGTTAATGGTGTATAATCTACTCTTCTGCCTTTCCATCACCACTCATGAGCAAGGATAGAGGATTGTAACTATATAATTTATTAAACACAAACAATGAATTAAGATGTGAAAAGAATGAAGGAAATATAATAAACTTATGCTCCAGAAATAGAAAATTTGGGGTAAAATGTTTGGATTTATTTCCTCAAAGTTAGTCTTCATAATTGTTACAGTTTTATCTTTATTTTTTTTTTACTTTTTCCTAGTGAATTTTCACATACCCCATCTGCCAACCATCAGTGAGCAACTGCAGCCTTCACTTCACTGGAGGCCCCCTGGTGACTGGGAGTGAGGTACTGCAGCTCCTGCCTCCTGAGGTGCGCCAGTGCCTCCTGCTGGTTGTGGTTGTAACTGCGCCAAAAGGAAAAACTGTTTTTAATTGGGTTTCAGTGGAAGTTTGGTTACTGGATTATTGCTTGTTTTTGTTGTGTTACCTATATATATATATTCTTTAGTAAAGAACTGTTATTTTCTTTTCCACACCTTTTCGACTGGAGCCTCTTAATTTCAAAGTTAAAATTACTCAGAGGGAGGAGTTTGTTTTTTTCTCATGTCCTGCCCTCCTTAGAAGGCATTTCTGTCTCATTACACTGAGACAATTATTGGTTCCCAACATGAGGTTTGACGAGAGGAAAGGTGAAAAAGGGATAACAGCTCTTGTGTAATTTACCTGTGTATTGATTTCAGAACCTGTAGGCCTGAGTCAACTGCTTTTCTTTGGCCCATATCCATGATGAAAGGTCTGTCCAACCTGGTTATTTTCTTCAGCTCAAATGCTAAGACCCACATGGCAATAACTATTTTCAAGTTTGTGAGTTGGTTTTATGACACTGTAAACTCAACATCTATGATTCTCATTTGGAATATGTCCTCAAGGTTGCACTCCTGCTCTAGCCTAAGCTGTTTCTTCTGGGGATTTAAGGATAATGGTACCCATCCTTGTGGAGAAAAACAGGGGGTATGTTTTCCCAACCCTTCATCCATTTCCCCTTTTGGTCCAATATGATTGCTTCTGGGAGGCTTAAATCCTCTTTAGATGCCAGAGATGTCTTGCTCTTTGGGCTTTGTGTGCACGTTTGTGCCATTATGGCTTACCTAATATACAAATCTTGGGCCAGGAACCATTGAGAATGTGTCCAGAAGCCCACCCCAGGGCTGGGAAACCTCGAGTGGCATGGGTTGTGGAAGGATATAGGTAAATTCTTAGAAAATTGTTCTACTCCAAGGACATGGAAGTTTACCCTTGAACAACTAAACCCCATGATGTGGGTATCCAGGAGGGGTTTGTGAGAGAATCAAAGCCCCTGTCTCTCTGGGCACGGCTTCTGGCTGGTGTGAGGGAGAGGTTCATTTACAAAGACCCCTTGCAGGGGCACCGTTATGCAAAGGGATGGAAGACCATGGAGGAGGGTATCCTAGGCTTGTTACTGTATCCTTGTCACTGTTAGAGGTACTTTTTGGAAGGGATGGACAATCCAATAGCGACCCTGACAGTTAGGTGCACACCACAGAAGTGGTGGAACCTCACACGCATGGGGTCGCCTGTACACGTCAGTTACCTGACATAATTGCAGGCTGGGGAAAACCAAGAGTCAGTGATGTCTATAATAAATAAACTTCGAATGTATGACAGCATGATCAATGGTCTGCTACAGGCCCATATCTCCAGTGTAGAGACATTGATTGAGGGTCTCAAGACACTAACTACAGAGGTGAAAGATGAACAGAGAAAACAGAGAGCAGATTGAGGGAAACAGTTTCCACGTGGCACTAGTGAGAACCAGATGCCACCCAGCTAGAGAGAGTAGACAGACCTCATGAACTGAGTTGTGGTATTTCCTAGATGATCATGAAGAAGACATGAGATGGTAGGACAGGAAACCTACCCATGTCCTAGCAGCCTGAGTACAAGAGTTGAAAGAGAGAGAAAAAGGGAAGTCCGTGAAAGTGAGTGCAGTGCTGGTATCCTATGGGCAAGGATCTGACCCGCTAGAAGGTACCTCCTGTTGGTATTCACAGGAAAAAAACTGTGATTGGCAGAATGAAGACCAGTGTTAGAGGGGTCCTACCTCTATCCAGGTAGAGGCATGGGACAATCATGTCTATTGGACTGTGTGGACCTGATGGTCTGACATGTCAGACCCACAAGAATACCGGGCTTTGGTTGACACTGGGGCTCAATGTACATTAATGCCCTCAGGACATGTGGGACCAGAGACTATTTCCATTTCTGGGGTGACAGGAGGGTCTCAAGAGTTGACTGTGTGTGGTGGGTTGACCTTGGTTGTATGCCAGGTGCCACCCAGCTGCTCTATCACTCCCCTTCCCAGCAGGACAGGGGAGAGAGTAAGGTGGAAAAAAACCCAACTTGTGGTTTGGGATAAGGTAGATTATTTAAAGCAAAAAGTAAAGCAAAGTTTGAGCGTGCAGAAGCAAAAGATAGCACATTTTATTCTCTACTTCCCATGAGCAGGGATGGTCGGCCACTCCCGAGAAGCAGGGCTTTGGTACGGGTGATGGTTTCTCAGCAGGTAACCATTAGACAATTAATGCCTGCCCTCCTGCTCTGTGCCTTAGCTTTTATACCTGAGCTGACATCATATGGTATGGAATATCCCTTTGGTCAGTTTGGGTCAGCTGGCCTACTTGGCCAGGATCTTGCCCTCAACTAAGGAAGGAATGTTACAGTGTTGGTGTTGTGCTCAGCAGTAGACAAAACACCAGTGTGTTATCAACACCCTTCTAGCTGCCAATGCAAAGCACAGCACTGTGAGGGCTACTGTGGGGAAATGAACTCCAGCTCAGCCAGACCCAATGCACCTTGTTGGAAGTTGAAGTGAGCTTGACCAGGGAGGACTGGTAGAAACACCCCATTGTGACTGGTCCAGATGCCCCATGTATCCGAGGCTCCGATCCCCATCCATAAGATGATCTGTGAGCTGGAGAGCCAAGGGGTGGTCAGCAAGACCCACTCACTCTTCAGTAGCCCCATTTTTCCTGTGTGTAAGTCTAATACTTCCTGAGTTAATTCAGCCCTCAGACTATTATCCTCTGGTGGTAGTCCAGGTTGGCAGTGAGGACATTAATCAAAGAAGTGCCAAGATAATTAAAAAAGACTTTAAAGCACTGGGTCAGTCAGTTCAGGGGACAGGAGCACAGGTGATATTTGCCTCAGTTCCTGTACTATCTGGGATGGATGAGGAGTTAAATAAAGAGAGGAGTAAAAAAGCCCAACTCCTCAACAGATGGCTAAAGAATTGGTGCCACCATCAAAATTTTGGTTTCTTTGACCATGGGGCAAACTCCATGGTACCTAGTTTCTTAAAATCAGATGGGATTCATCTTTCTAGGAAGAATAAGAGGACTGTAGCCCATAAGTTAGCGAGGCTGATTAGGAGGGCTTTAAACTAGGTTTGAAGGGGGAAGGGGTTGAAACCGGGCTCTCCAGTGATCAGCCTAAGGATGGAAAGCCTGAGTTAAGAATTAAATCAACAGCCCACCTGAAGTGCATGTACACTAATGCTGCGCAGTATGGAGCAACAAACAAGAGGAGCTGGAGGCAATTGTGCAGCAGGAAGGCTATGATGTAGTCGCCATCACAGAAACATGGTGGGATGACTCGCATGTCTGGAGTGCTGCTATGGAAGGCTATAAGCTCTTCAGAAAGAACAGGCAGGGAGGAGAGGTGGAGGGGTGGCTTTATATGTTAGAGCTCTCTGGACCCTGTTGAACTTGAGGTCAGCAACAATAAGGTTGAGTGCCTGTGGATCAAAATCAGGGGAAGACCAACAAGACTGACATCATCATGGGTGTCTGTTACAGACCGCCCTACCAGGATGATGAAGGGGATGAATTATTCTACAAGCAGCTGGCGGATGTCTCAAAATTGTCAGCCCTTGTCCTTGTAGGTGACTTTAACCTGCCGGATATCTGCTGGGAGCTCAATACTGCAGAGAAGAGGCAGTCTAGGAATTTCCTGGAGTGTATAGAGGACAATTTCCTTCATCAACTGGTAAATGAACCTACCAGGGGTAAGGCCCTGCTAGACCTGCTGTTTACAAACAGAGAGGAGCTGGTGGGAGATATAGTGGTTGAAGGCCGCTTAGGAAATAGTGATCATGAAAATAATAGAATTTTCAATACTCAGAGATTCAAGGAGAAACAACAATAAAACCTCTACGCTGGACTTTCGGAGGGCAGATTTTGACCTATTCGAAGTCTAGTCCAGAGCCATACCCTGGGAAACAACCCTTGAAAACAAGGGAGTCCAGGAGGGATGGATGTGCTTCAAACAAGGAAGTTTTGAGTGCACAGGAACAGGCCATACCGGTGTGCCGAAAGGCAAGCCGGCGGGGAAGACAACCAGCCTGGTTAAACAGGGAGATTCTGAAGGAAATCAGGGATAAAAAGAGAGTTTATCGACTATGGAAGAGAGGGCTGGCTACTTACGAAGAATTCAGGGAAGACAGCTAGATCATGCAGAAAGAAAATCAGGGATACAAAAGCGCAATTTGAAGTTAAATTGGCCACTTCTGTTAGGGATAACAAAAAGTCCCTCTATAAATACATTAATAACAAAAGGAGGGGCAAAGAAAACCTCCATTCTTGTGATGGACTCGGAGGGAAACATAGTTAATAGAGATGAGGAGAAGGCTGAGGTACTTAACACCTACTTTGCCTCAGTTTTTACCAGTAAGACAGGTGGCCCTCAAGGCAACTGGCCTCTGGAGCTGGTAGACAGAGATAGGAAGCCAAAATAGCCCCCTGTATTCCAGGAGGAAATAGTTAGTGACTTACTGAGCCACCTGGATCCTCACAAGTCTATGGGACCAGATGGGATCCATCCTAGGGTAATGAGGGAGCTGGCAGAAGAGCTTGCCAAGCCGCTCTCCATTATCTTCCAACAGTCCTGGCTCACTGGGGAGGTCCCACATGATTGGAAGTTGGCAAATATCACCCCAATCCATAAAAAAGGCTGCAAGGCTGACCCTGGTAACCACAGACCTGTCAGCCTGACCTCGGTGCCTGGCAAGGTTATGGAACAGATCATCCTGTGTGCAATCACACAGCACCTACAAGATGGACAAGGAATCAGACCCAGCCAGCACGGGTTTAGGAGAGGCAGATCCTGTTGACCAACCTGATCTCCTTTTACGATCAGGTGATCACCTGGTGGAGAGGGGAAGGCTGTGGATGTGTCTATCTGGACTTCAGCAAAGCCTTTGACACTGTCTCCCATAAGATACTCCTGGAAAAGCTGGCAGCCCATGGCTTGGACAGGGGCACTCTGTGCTGGGTTAGGAACTGGTTGGAGGGCCGGGCCCAAAGAGTGCTGGTGAACGGGGCTGCTCCAGCTGGCCCGGTCACCAGTGGTGTCCCCCAGGGATCAGTGCTGGGCCCAGTCCTGTTAACATCTTTATATGATAGATGAGGGGATTGAGTCCATCATCAGCAAATTTGCTGATGACACCAAGTTGGGAGGGAGTGTCAACCTACCAGAAGGCAGGAGGGCTCTGCAGAGGGACCTGGATAGACTGGAGAGATGGGCTGACTCCAATGGGATGAAGTTCAACAAGGCCAAGTGCTGGGTCCTGCACTTTGGCCACAACAACCCCTGCAGCGCTACAGGCTGGGGACAGAGTGGTTGGAGAGCAGCCAGGTGGAAAGGGACCTGGGGGTGCTGATTGACAGGAAGCTGAACATGAGCCAGCAGTGTGCCCAGGTGGCCAAGAAGGCCAATGGCATCCTGGCCTGCATCAAGAACAGTGTGGCCAGCAGGAGCAGGGAAGTGATCCTTCCCCTGTACTCTGCGTTGGTGAGGCCGCACCTTGAGTATTGTGTTCAATTCTGGGCCCCTCAGTTCAGGAGGGATATTGAGGTGCTGGAGCGGGTCCAGAGAAGAGCAACCAGGCTGGTGAAGGGACTTGAGCACAAGTCCTATGAGGAGAGGCTGAGGGAGCTGGGATTGTTTAGTCTAGAGAAGAGAAGGCTTAGAGGTGACCTCATCACTCTCTTCAACTACCTGAAGGGAAGTTATAGCCAGGTGGGGGTTGGTCTCTTCTCCCAGGCAACCAACAACAGGACAAGGGGACATGGGCTCAAGCTCTGCCAGGGGAAGTTTAGGTTAGATGTTAGGAAGAAATTCTTTACAGAGAGGGTGATCAGGCATTGGAACGGCCTGCCCACAGAGGTGGTGGATTCACCATCCCTGGAGGTTTTTAAGAAGAGATTGGACGTGGCCCTTGGTGCCATGATATAGTAATTAGAGTTGGATCAGGGGTTGGACTTGATGATCTTGGAGGTCTTTTCCAACCCAATCTATTCTATGATTCTATGATTCTATGATAATAGAGAATGGAGATTGACTGTGGACTATCATGGCCTGAATGAAGTCACACCACCATTGAGTGCCGCTGTGCCAGATGTTGGAGCTCCAGTACGAGCTGGAGTCCAAGGCAGTGAGGTGGTACACCACTAATAATAATGACCAGTCTTTGCAAGCAAAGATCCGGGGAAGGTCTTTACACCTTCCAGCCTGCGCATTGGATTTTTTAGGTGAGACACAGTGTGCGCGGAACTGAGCCCACCCTTTAATCCTAAGGTTCATCTGCCGGGGCCAAGCGAGCTTGGACGGTGGCAGCAAGGTCCTCAGGATGTAGATGGGTTGCCTTTAAGGGCTAATGAGCTCCATCTGCCCGGGGAGTGTCCCTGACCGGGAATCGAACCTGGGCCTCGGCGGTGACAGCGCCACGCCCTTAACCACTAGACCACCAGGGGCTCCCTGGTACACCACTACTGACATTGCAAATGCGTTCTTCTCCATCCCCTTAGCAGCAGAGTGTAGGCTGCAGTTCGCTTTCACCTGCAGGGGCATGCAGTACACCTGGAACTGATTGCCCCAGGGGTGGAAACAGTCTCACCATCTGCCAAGGACTGATCCAGGCTGCATTACAGAAAGGTGAGGCTCCAGAACATTTACAATACATTGATGACATTATTGTATGGGGGGACACAGCAGATGAAGTTTTTGAGAAAGCAAAGAAAATTATCCAGATTCTCCTGAGAGCTGTTTTAGCCATAGAGAAGAGTAAGGTCAAGGCATCCCCATACACACATGCACACCCACAAAATGATGGGACTTTAAAAGGAATTCAGGTGTAACGAAAAAAAGAGGCAGAGGTTTTGGAGCTGATTCTTGGTGAATGTTAGAGAAAAGGTTGCATGAGGCATCTGTCTCAGGTGTCAGTCAATGCAACAACCACCAGAATATTTTGGATCTATAGTCAATGGAAAGAGTTACATGTCTCTATGGTTGATTTAAATCATGTCAGTTAAATGCCTAATGTCAAACCATGTGAATATCCCCTAAGAAGTAGTGGAGGGAGGTTTCTCCTGTTTCTGTCAGAAAAAATAGGGCCCTTGCATAATTGTTTCATATACCTGTTGAAATTCTCAGAGGAGATTCTGGGAAGTCCGTTTAAATAATTTTTTATATTAGAGGTCCTGGCACAATGACATAATCACTTTGTAGAAGAAATTTGCAAAAAATTACTTCTCTTCCAGGCAAAACTGTGAGGACATCAGAAACTCTAGTAGCATTTAAAAATGCACAATGTAGGCACATACAGCAAGAAAGCTAAGTCTAAGAGTTTGCATTTTAGGAGAGTTTAATGTCTGTATGTGATTATCTATCTTTCCAGAAGCACACATTTTTTTGCCAAGGATAATTACTGGGTACTGACATTCTGTGAGGATGATATTTTACTTTGTTATGGAGTAGAAAAGTGGTGGCTGATGTGCCAGCTGATCAGCAAAGGCTTTGGTCCCCACTTCTTTCCTTGCTTTTGCAGTTTTCGTGACCTTTGATTTAACATTTTTGCTTAAAGAATGATATGCAACTTCCCTCTTCAAGCATCACCTGAAACAACTTCTTCCCTAACCTGTAAATTCCCCCATTAAATAATAGATTAATGCAACCTTAATGAGGCACAGTTATAATAGGAAAACTCAAGTATTGTTTTATATCAAGCTTTGCTGTCCCCACCTCCAGCAAACAGTTGCTTCAATGTGTTATGTATCAGTAGGATTTTACACTGGTTTGTAATTCAAAGAAATAATTCAATGTAGAGTTACTGTTTTGGTTAAATATACATCATAAATATACAGGACAGCACATTATAGATCAGCTAATATTACAGTGAAGGCCTTACATTTTGCACTGCCTAACATTTTGCTATTGTATGTCTGAAATGGCCTAATGTTGCTTTCATTTATCTAATATTCAAGTTTTAACTTCTACATCTACAAAGGCAAGGAAAAGTTCTAGTATACACAATTCCCAGGTATGATATGTATTTGTAACTCCCTAGACTAGGGCATGATGCAGTGACTTTAAGTGGAGGCCGAAATGACTTCAGTGGAGTAGCAGAGATAGATGCCAATGCTTAATTAAATTAATGGTGTGTATCTGGAATTATAGGTTTAACTCTAGATTTCTTTACATTTATGGATTGGAGTGATGCATTTATATTGTTGCCTAAATGGGATAAAAAACCCTCACCAGGCAATTATTAGTATAGATAAGATATAGAGTAAGTCTTTAATGAAGGCCTTCTGGCACAAGGAATACAAAGGTGTGCACCCGTGTCCAGGGGTTCCACAATTTATGGTCTGATCCAAGAACTATCCACTCCCAGATCCTCCCCAAATCTGCCCCCTGGGCACGCCTCCCCAGAAAGTAAGTCAGAGGTCCCAAAACTCCTTTCTTCCTCATCTTCCTCATCTTCACGGCACATACTGTCTTTGGAGCTTCTCCAGGGTTCCAGGCTTGAAGATTGCTTTGACTATGATGGTATCTTGTCGTTCTGGCCTGGGGTGCAAGTGTTCTTAAACAAGATGTATTTACTATAGTCCTTCCTTGAAAGGAGTCTAAACAATCCTAAGGAATTTAGAAAATTCAATATGAAGTGGGGAATAGGGTTTGGCAAGTGTTAATTACTATTTTAAAGTGTGAGAGACTATACAACTATACTAAAAAAAAAAAAAAATCTATATTTACTACGGGCAGATGGCCGGTGGCCATGTGGGGCCGGGCCGCGGGACCGGGCCGCGCCGGGTCGGACCGGGCGGGTGCAGGGAGGGGGCCGACGGTCCCGGGTGTTCCCCAGACCGTCTGGGGGGCGGGTAGATGGTCCCGTTCAGCGGGGGGAGATCCCCTGGTCGAGCCGGGCCGAGTCAGGCCGGGCAGGAGCAGTGGGGAGGGTGGACGGACCTGGAGCTTCCCCGGGCCAACGTGGGGGGGCCAGCGGGGCGACCTCATTTGGGGGCCGCGGACGGGCAGTGCAAAGGGGAGCTTGCAGTGGCACGCTGGGGGCTGAGGTTTGGGGTGGGTAGTGGGTTTATTCTGGAGGCTGGGGGGTTTCGGCTGGGCAGGGGTTGTGGAGGGTGCCCTAATCTAGGGTGAATGCGGGGACTTCTTACACGTGTGCCTGCCATTGCCTGGGGGTATGCTGGGATCGCCGGGTGTTGTCGCAGTGGGAGTTGGGATATGATGGGTCTGGCTTTCTAGTGGCTTCTAGTGGCTTCTGCCCAGGAATGTGGCGTGCTTTTATTATCGTTGTTATTGTTCTGTGGGTTTTTGTGCTGGTGTTTGTTGTTGGTTTTGTTTTTGTTCTTTGTTTGGTTTTGTTTTGTTTGTGTGGTTGTTTTGGGTTTGTTGTGGGGTTTTTGTTTGTTTGTTTTGGGTGTTTGTTTGGTTTTGTTTGTGGTTTTGGTTGTTTGTTAGGTTTTTTTTTTCCTCTTCCCTTCTTCTTCTCCTAGTGTCTTGAGGGGTGCTCAGGGCAAGGAAGTGTCCCTGGGTTAAACTGTAGGAAGCTATGAAGGAAAAGTTGGGAGAGCAGGGCTTGACCAAACTATTTCAGTATGCCCTTATGAGGTTGCGAGCTGTGCTGACGGTGGCATATGCCTCCGGTAGGGTCTCCCATGCCAGACAGGTCAAAACTGAAGGGTCAAATGTGTCCGTGGACAGGATGAGCTCACTAGCCTTCCGGCAGTCATCCTAGGAGAAGGACAACTCTAATCTCAAACCCGGGCAGATGGAGCTCGCTTAGCCCTGTAAGGCCATCCATCCAAGAGAAGGATACTCTAATCAAACCTACATCCTGAGGACCTCACTGTCACCGTCCAAACTTGCCAGGCCCTGGCAGATGAACCTCAGGAGTAAAGGGTGGGATCAGTTCTGCGCAAGCTGAGCCTCACCTAAAAAATCCACTGCGCAGGCTCTAGGGTTATACCCACACTTGTAAAGTCCTGCAGCGACAGGTGAGGGATAAGGTGCACTGGAAGCTGCAGTCCTAACCCTGCATGCAGGCGGTTCAGGACATTGGTCGCCTGAGTCTGACCCTGGAGATGACAGACTCACTCGGCAGCATCCTGAATGACCAAGCAGCCTTTTTCGAGGAGAGCACTGCTTGCTCCACATGGAGAGGGGCCTAGAAAAGGTGGCCTAACCAAAGCTCATCTCCATCCTTCACCTGGTTGGCTAGCCGCGGCCAACAGGCACCTTCTGATGCGGTCAAATAAAGATTAAGAGCAAAAGGCACACACCTGCCTCCAAAGGTGTACTCAAATTAACACTCGCATGCTGGAACATCAGAACCATGCTCGATACTGCAAACAGTGGCCGTCCTGAGCGTCGCTCCGCTCTAATTGCCCATGAACTGTCACGACTCAACATCGACATCGCTGCTCTCAGTGAAGTTCGTCTTCATGAGGAAGGCAGCCTTAGAGAACATGGTGCCGGTTATACACTCTACTGGTCAGGTAAACCCAGTTCTGAAAGGCAACTCTCAGGAGTTGGCTTCATGATTAAAAACTCTATTGCCTCTAAACTCGAAAATCTGCCAACTGGTCATTCTGATCGTATCATCTCCCTACGCCTCCCACTACACAACAAGCAACATGCTGTTCTCTTTAGTATATATGCCCCAACCCTCCAAGCTGACCCTGCTGAAAAAGATAAATTCTACACCGACCTACACCGCCTTATCCAAAAGGTTCCTGCAGATGATAAGATCATTATCCTTGGTGATTTCAACGCCAGAGTAGGAAAGAACTCTGAAGCCTGGAAAGGAGTACTAGGCAAGCATGGTGTTGGGAACTGCAATGATAATGGTCGCCTTCTGCTAGAGTTTTGTGCTGAGCAGCAGCTTACCATCACCAACACTATCTTTCAGCAGAAAGATAGTCTGAAGACAACCTGGATGCATCCTAGGTCCAAGCACTGGCACCTCATTGATTATATCTTGGTCCGACAGAGAGATATCCACGATGTGCATCACACCCGCGTGATGCCTAGTGCAGAATGTCAAACGGATCATCGCCTCGTGCGCTGTAAACTTAACCTCCACCTTAAATTCAAACCTAAAAGGGCAGCATTCCTAGAAGGAGACTTCAAGTTAACAGTCTTCAATCAGCTACAGTGAGGGACAGCTTCCAGGCAAATCTTCAATCCAGGCTCGAAGTTCATTCCACAGACTCCTCTCCTGAAGCGCTTTGGCAACTTATTAAAAGTAGCATTCTGCAGTCCTCTGAAGAATCCTTAGGGTTCTCCTTCAAGAAAAACAAGGACTGGTTTGATGAAAACAATCATGAGATCCAGGAATTGTTGAGGAAGAATAGAACTGCTCACCAAGCCCACCTTGCTCAGCCATCTTGTCATATAAGAAAAGCAGCCTTTCGACTCGCATGCAGCAAGCTGCAACAGAAACTTCGTGACATCCAGAACAAGTGGTGGACCAATCTAGCGGAAAAAATCAATTATGCGCAGATACAGGTGACTACAGGGGATTCTATGAGGCTCTGAAAACAGCCTACAGTCCTACACGCCAGGTTCAAAGCCCATTACTCAGTGCAGATGGCCAAATGCTTCTCACAGATAGAGTTTCCATCTTGAATCGATGGTCTGAACACTTTCAGACCCTCTTCAGTACTAACCGTGTAGTTCAAGACTCAGCATTGCAGTTCATTTCACAACAACCCGTGAAAACTGAACTGGATACCGCCCCACCATGGGAGAAACTCTTAAAGCAATACAGCAGGTGAAAATTGGCAAGGCAGCTGGGGTTGACGGAATCCCACCTGAAATCTGGAAGTACGGTGGCCAAGCACTCTGTGCTAAGTTTCATGAATTTGTGGTGCGCTGCTGGGAACAAGGTGAACTACCTTCAGACCTTCGTGACGCTGTCATCGTCACCTTGTACAAGAGGAAAGGAGATAAATCAGACTGCTCAAATTACCGAGGTATTACTCTGCTCTCCATTGCTGGTAAAATCCTTGCAAGAATTTTGTTGAACAGATTAATACCCACCATAGCAGAAGATCTTCTACCTGAAAGCCAGTGTGGTTTCGAGCCAACAGAGGTACCACAGACATGGTATTTGTTCTCAGACAACTGCAAGAGAAGTGCAGGGAACAGAACAAAGGACTCTATGTTACCTTTGTTGATCTCACCAAGGCTTTCGACACTGTGAGCAGAAAAGGTCTGTGGCAGATTTTGGAACGTTTAGGATGTCCTCCCAAGTTCCTCAAAATGATCATCTCGCTTCATGAGGACCAGCGCGGCCAAGTGAGACACGGTGACGCACTTTCTGAGCCGTTTCCAATAGCCAATGGTGTGAAGCAAGGCTGCGTTCTTGCACCAACTTTATTCACAGTCTTCTTCAGCATGATGCTCCAAAGGGCCACGGCAGACCTCGATGATGAAAACGGTGTCTACATTCGATATCGTATGGGCGGGAGCCTGTTCAACCTAAAGCGACTGAAGGCCCACACTAAGACCTTAAATTATCTTATCCGTGAGCTGCTTTACGCTGATGATGCTGCCCTCGTTGCCCACACAGAAGTAACTCTGCAGCGTCTAACATCCTGTTTTGCAGAGGCTGCTGAGCTGTTTGGACTGGAAGTCAGCTTGAAGAAGACAGAAGTTTTATATCAGCCTGCACCTCAGGAAGTCTCCCATCATCCCCATATCACCATTGGTGAAACAGAACTCAAATCAGTCCAGCAGTTTAGTTACCTGGGTAGCATCATCTCCTCAGACGGTAAGATTGATGCAGAAATAGACAACAGGTTAGCAAAGGCATACAGAGCTTTCGGTAAACTCCATAAAAGAGTGCGGCAAAACAAACACCTGAAGAAAAGTACAAAGATCAGCGTTTACAGAGCTGTTGTACTGTCTACTCTTTTGTATGGGTCCGAATCATGGGTCATTTACCGGCACCACTTGCGTCTCTTAGAACGCTTCCATCAGCGCTGCCTCCGCACAATTCTAAACATCCACTGGACTGACTATGTGACCAACACGTCTGTCCTTGAACAGGCAGCAGTCACGAGCATTGAGGCCATGCTGCTGAGAACTCAGCTGCGCTGGGCAGGGCACGTCTCCAGGATGCAGGACTACCGCCTCCCTAAGATCGTGCTCTATGGAGAACTTGCCACTGGCTACCGCAAGAGAGGAGCCCCGAAGAGGAGATACAAGGACTCCCTGAAACAATCCCTCAGCCTTGGTCATATTGATCATCACCATTGGTCTACCCTGGCCTCCAATCGGGAGGCCTGGAGACACACCATCTATAACGCTGCTGCTGCTTTTGAGAACACACGCAGGATCACTCTCGAGGAGAAAAGACAACGCAGAAAGAATCGCGTCTCGTCTGTATCACCTGGGGAGTCTTTCTGCTGTGCCTTCTGCAACCGGACTTGTCTATCTCGCATTGGCCTTTTTAGCCATCAGCGCGCTTGTAGCAAGCGTGGGTAGAGCCCTTTCAAATCTTCGTTCGCGAAGCCTAGCCATGATGATATTTACTACAGAGCTACATTAAAAATCTACAAAAAGCTAAAAATCCCAAAAATCCTGAGGCATCAATATACATGCATTTTTGTGCCTGAATGGAAGACACAAATTTAATACTTGACTACATTATATAATCCCACACATTTTTAATCTGTGGAAAAGCATACCCATTTTACACTGTAAGAAAACTGGTTTTGGCAGTTTATTTTATCAGTACCAAATATCTGGACATACTGATTATTTAAGTACCCTTGTCTTTTTTAATTTATAAAATGTGGGCTATGAAAACACTCCTATTTTACTTTAGATAAAGAATACAAGTACTCATTTATAATTTATAGTATTTTCAGATTTTAAATAAATGCTGATTTTTCAACAACAACAAAAAATGTTGGCTTTTATTTTGCATTGCTTTTGCTTTATGTTATATTTAAGGAATTTTTTACCAGTAACATTCTTAAGTAATGTGATTCTCAGCATGTATCCTATGTCATCTTTTATTAACACAAAAGAGGAAATATCTCAGTCCTCAAATCATGCTTTAAAAACATGATCACTCTATATAGGAGAACGTCTGTATCCATTGCAAAGCTTTCATTGCCTGTAAAAACTGATTAAAATTAAGTTTACATCATGAAACTGCAAAGCAAAATTAAGGAAATTCAATAATTTGTATCAATTCTGGCTATATCTGCTAAATATTTTCTAACTTCTAATAAGAAAAACAGAAGGCAAACTTACAATGAACAGAAACAATAATGGTCAGTAGCATGTGTTGCATGTTATTTGAATGGAAAGTAACTTATTGCTGATGAGATAAAAGCTGTTTATTCTTGTCATTCACTGTCTGTAACAATTTTACAATCTATCTGGAAAAACTAAGAAACTGTACCACTATTAGTATATGAATACTTCACAGATCAAATTACATGTACAGTAACAGAAGGACATTTACTATTGGTGTGTCCAGAGACACAAAGTAGACATTCTGAAAAAAAAGAAAGAAAGAAATGGCATAGGTGTTTAACCCCTTGTCCTGTCTCTCTGGCTTCACACTACTGCTTTGATTAGGGTAGCCTGGAAGCGAGACTTGAAATTCTTTAAAAATAACCACACAGGTTAAATACGGGAACAAAGATTATATGTATTATATTTTTATTCAGCTAGTAGCAATAGAGACAATATAAGAAAGAGGTTCAGAATAAGAGATTTTGAATATATTTGCATGTGTGCCCGAGGTGGGGGAGTTTACCAGTGTGAAGATTATACAGAAATGAAACATTACCTACATACAGTTTTATTTCATGACGACAACATAGTGGGCCTTGGATCAGTGAACGTATTTCTCAAAGAAACTGCGTACATAACTGAGGCCCTATAAAGGGGCCTCAGTTGAAGTTGCCAGGCTACATTAATTTCAAAAGTGGAGCCATTTGTTATCAAATTTAAAGTAACTCTCTCAGCACTGAAATCATAGTTTAAAGCAGGGTTTTCTAACAGTACTTACTAAGGAAGGAAAAATTGTGCCTTCTAAGTGACATTATTTCACAAAAGACAGAAATCTTACCCATACTTACACCAACAGAGCAATAATCTAGAAATACTAGTTTCTGAAGGATATCTTGATGACTTATTTTCTCTTCAGAGCCAGTGTTCTTTTTCTTCCCCCATTTTTTCCCTGTAAAAAAGAAATTGTGATTTCAGCTTTAATTTGAAAATAAATTAATAAATCAATATTTGTTACTGTTTTTCTGCAAGCACACCACAGCTGCTTTCATCAAAATTTTGGTTTTATGAGGTTACATACAAATTAGAAACTCATAAGATATTTTTATTTTCACTTACAATCCTTATAGATATAAGTGCAATGTGACTTCTTTTACATTCATGAATTACTAGTGAGATAAATGACATCTGGATTGAACTAATTATTATTATTTATTCTTTATTTCCTTGAGCACCCTAGGGGGCTATGCACTTTGTAATCAGAGAAGAGATGTTTTTGCCCAAAGGAATTCACATAGCTGTGCAGATATCTTTTAAAAGCAATCCATATGACTTTACTATGCAGTATCTTAAGTATCAACGGGCAAACAATAAACAAAACCCACCCCAAATCACAAACATTCATTCACTAAATTAATATGATTTTGCTGAGTTCGTGGCCTTCCTGTACTTGCTTTCGATAAATATTTTAGCAGTTGATTGTCAATTGAAAAATATTTACGGAAGACAAATTTTATATCCTGGAAAGAAGTGTTTGCTAGAAACCTTTAGTCCTCTTGATTCATTCTTTGGAGATACTGGATGCTCTTGAGCTCAGCAGGAACTTACACATGCTTTAAAGTAAGGTGCTTTAGCCCAGATCCTCAAGAGTTGGTCCCCATCAGTCACCTTTGAAGATAGATGCTATGCTGGACAGAAACCAGAACCACTCAAAACTTTGCAACCATAGCTCCAAAAATAAAATAACAGGTGCAGCAACATATGACTTCTCTGGCCAATCACAACTGATGAGTACAATACAGATTTTGAATATCAGTAATGAAGTCATACAGAACATCACAGTCATATACATACTGTATGTGTGCCTGAATACATCATCATACAATACAGGGTTTTTGAATAAGAAAAGAAATATGCGTATACCTTTAGAAATTCTGAATAAAACACAATCTGTCACTTTTCAATGTTTTGTTTAAAAAATATAAAAGGCTTATGCTTTTAAAGCTTTTAAACCTGAGATTTTTACCCAATTTATTGTTTCTGTTTTCATTTCTGTGTTAAATTGGAGTCTCCAGACAAGAATAAGATTTTTACTATTGCTAAGCTTAATATACTGAATTAAACCTAGCACTTAAAAATCTTTGATTTTCCTTCTTGAAATTTAGGCTTAGAGCATTTAATCTAAATCCCTTCATCAATATAAGATGCTGATTTGTTAGATTGAAGTCAAGCCTGTTGTAGCTGTTGACATATATGCTAGCAAGACTGCTTGAATTTCATCTTTATAGTCTGTGAATGGTGAGGACTTTGTTTTAGAAAAGACAGCTAAAATATTTCAATGCTTTAGTTAGGTTCATCCACTGTTTGTAAATAGTACTGAATAGTACTTACCAGGAAATATAAATTTCCTCTTGAAGTTCTTCATAATACAGGAAAAGGATTCAACAGTGTCCAGCATGAATTGTTAGGAATACCAGTTTTAAAGTGTATGAAGTTGGATCATACTCTATTTTTTATCTTTTCTTAGAAGGTGCTTCATGTTCTTCAGTATTTTTCATTCTCATGCCAAATACCTTGATTAAAAATGTTATATGATCCAGTGCATGGTAGTTCTAATCTAGGCCTTCTTTGGTGACCAGTTTGTAACAAAGGAAGTGGCCATGTTCCCAGTATTCCATACGATTTTTACGTAAACCAGGGTATAAATAAGAAGGGAGGAGAGGCCTTTGTTCTCTTCTCTTCTGATGAGGTCCAGGAACAGTGGGTCCTTGCATTGGTCTCGCTTATCTAGAGGCTGAGGCCTGCAGAGACAGCTGGTCTGCCACATGGGGGGTTTGGAGAGTGCTGGTTGTGTCTGGTGATCCCTTCAGGGGGGTGTTTGGATTCCCTTCACTGTGTAAATAGCATTTTAATTGTATATAACTGTAATATACATAAAATATATATTTTTATATAACTAACTTGACTACAATGGTGACTACAATAGGACACTACAAGTTTTTTACACCTTCAGTGACCCAACAGCGCCACCTGGTGAATGGTACAGGACATTACAAATTTTGCATCTCCAGTGACCCGACAGCGCCCCCTGCTGACTGTGGTTGGAACCGCACCAAAGGGTACAAGAAATTGAACTATTTTCCTTTTGCCGGTTTATCGGTTTTGTTCTTGAAGGGGATTATTGGTGGGTATAGGAGTATTACTTAGTTATTTTACTTGGGTTTTTTTTTTTTTCGTATTCCTGTTAATACACACATACCTTTTAATAAAGGGCTGTTATTTTCCCTTTTCCATAATTTGTTTTTCCTTCAATCGAAGCCTCTTAATTTTGGATTTATAATTGCTTGGAAAGAGAAGTTTGGGTCTTTTCCTCCTAATCCATCCTCAGCAAAAGACCCTTGTCCCATTTAAACTGGGACAGTTCTTCAATTTTTATAGTTTTTTTTCCTTTGCCCTAAGGGAAGAAGGGAGGGGGAAGGGGTTGTTATTGTGAGTTCGGGCATTTGGCAGGGAGCCAGGTCTGAACCATCTCACAGTGAATTAGCAATGTAATTGCCTATTTATAAATCCATGCATTCTCTCAGTACATTTGTGTTTTCTATATTATTGCCATGTTCGATTGATATGCTTGAAATGCAAATTAAATGCATGTGGTGGAATTTAGACATTACATTACCATTGTTTTGACAAAAGTAGTGGGGCTTTAAGATTTAGAAAAATACTTTGAATAATTAAAGTAAATTAATCCTGCAGAAGAAAATCAATGCAATAAAGGAAGAGATTCTTAGCTAGGGATAGGCTCCAGAACAATATTTTTCATTATTTATTTATTTATTTTAATAAATGACATGGTTGAATTCTAACATAGGTTTCTTAGCATTCATACATTTAAATGAGGAAAGATTTTGATTTAATACATCATATTTCTCCCAATTGTACTATGTTTTCCAAATATGTTACTATTTAATCTAAAATCTCAAGTAGGAGGTTAATATAGTTTTCTATCCTAATGTTAAGTCTCTTACTGGAAACTGTCAGTTGATTCACTAAAATTAGAGATGAAGAAGTTCTGAAACAATCAGTTAAGCCTTAGCTGAGACCAACCCTTCATTGTACCTTAGAAAATTAGTATCAGGTTGTAGCAGCTATGGAAATTATACAGATAACAGCCTTGGAACTACAGAGTACCTTCTTATTTGGTTTCAGAATAACAGCAAAAAGGGATAATAGGAATAAATAAATTTTCTCTGTGTGTTTTCTCTCATTTTTTATCAATTTCTCAACACATTATAAATTGGTTACCTCTACGCAAATGTCATGGGTTCACGTGGCTGAATTTTTGGTAATAGGGGGCCATAGAGATTATTTCAATTAGAAACTACTTTAAGCTTTTGCTATTCTATGAAAAAGCCAATGATAATCAGCTCCAGGATGGACTTCCTACTACTAGCCAGTGATATTCGCTTCTGTGATAACATATTTAAGAACACAGGAAGAGAAGCCTGTGGCACAGAAGAAATTCTAGCTCAGAGGAGAGCAGAGGAGAACATGAGATAGCAATGTAGACTCCAATGTCAATGTAGCAGGAGGGGAGAGGAAGAGTCCCAGAGGCCTCCCTCTCCCCCTCTAACAGGGGAAAGACTTAAAGCTGAGACCCCTGCTGCCTGTGGAAGACCATTGGGGTGCAGAGACCCCCCCTCTGCATCTCATGAAGGAGCCCACACCGGAGCAGAGGAGTGTATGAAGAAGATGTGACTCCGTGGGAGGCCTAAGATAAAACAGAGTCTTGCTGGAGACCTGTGGCCCATGGAGAGAGAAACCTATGCTGGAACAAGTTGTCCCAGGTAGCACTTCTGGCCTTATGAGGGAATCCATGGTAGTGCAACTCATTTGTGATCCAAGGGACAGTAGATTATAGAAGAACTGTGGCCCAAGGGATGGACCCACGGGAGAGAGGTCTATTGAAGACTATCTCCTGTGGGGAGGGACCCCACAAGAAACAGGGGAAGGACTCAAAGCCATTACCCCTTTTAATTGTGGTGATAACCATTGGTGAAGCAAGTTGCCCCCTTACAGTCCATGGAGACTATCAGAGTGCAGAGGGAGAAAGACCTCTGCCCCTGATGAAAAAGTGACCCCCAGGACAGTGAATTAGAAAGAGTTCCTACCTAAGAGATGGATTTTAACAGGGGCAGAAGCAGCCGCTGGCTGTGACTTTCCCCCTTTTCTCATCTCCCTGTGCAGTTGAGGGAAGGAGGGAGTGGAAGGAAGGTGTCATAGTTCATATTTTTAACAAGGAATTTTTCTTTCCTTTCCTCCTGCCGTGTGTGTGTGCTCTGTATATTGCCCATTAGGTGAACAAAAGAATACGCCTGAGCCCCTAATGGCCGAGATTTGTTTCCTTGACAACGAAGGGGGGGAGTTGGCTGGTGTGTGACTGGAAGGGGGTGGAGGCTGGGTGGAGAGGGGAGTCTCTCTCTCTGCCGGGGTGAGAGGCTGCTGCGGGCTGCAGACACTGCCGGGTTCCTTTGTCTCTTTCCTGTCGGAGGGGAGTTCTGGCTGCTGCTCTTG